>NC_092214.1:56051334-56106153 GCF_043381705.1 Parasteatoda tepidariorum
TAGACTTTTCTTGCCACGTTTGTTTTTGTTTGTGTTTGTTTATTTTGTTGTTCCTCCCTTTGTGGTGAGTGGTCTTTTGTTACCATGGCCATTGTAAATAAAAAAAATATATATATATATATATATATTTATATTTATATATAAAAGTTTTATCAATTAAATAAGTCATAAAATTGCATAGTGTTCAAAAAATACATACTCTCGTATTTAAAGTATAAGCTATAACGCGTATGCTTTTAATTACATGCCTTACTGTTTAAACCTCAAATTCATCTTTAAATAACCTTAATAATCTTTAAATAACCTTTAAATAATGTTAGTCTTAACTTTGACCTAATGTCTCCAACTCAGTTTTGATTAGGTGACTAAATCTTTAATTTGTCTCACAGCGTGATATTTCGTAATGATGCCTTTGTATAAAACTCTTTTGATACTTTAAATAATAGCTTTGGCAAATAAGATTTCAATTGAATATTCAATTTTTCGAAATTTTTAAGTTGTTTTCTATTATAGTGTAATAAACATGATCTTAATTATTCTTTTTCATTCGTCTTTTTTTTAATTTTACTATTGTTTGCATTATAAATAGTTTCAAACTGTTTAAAGTGCATTATTCATCAAGTGTTTTCTTATATTGTTATTATTTTATGTTGAAACACAGTTTCAATACTGTTATAGTTTTTTTCCCTCTTAAATAAAGAAGTTTCAAATCTATACAGACTTTCGAATAACCCTGTATATAAATAACGTTTACCCACTAAGTGTGAAGAAGGAAATTGCAAACTGCTAATCCAAATTGGGAAAGTAGATAACAATTGTAGAGAAACGTATACAATGACTAAGTTTAATGATAGGCTAGAAGAAAAAGAAAGGAGCTCAAATTAGTAGTGAAGAAAACAAAGATATCATTCAATACCGAAGCTTAAAGTAGAAAAAAGTAATAGAATTATCTTTAAATTCTAGATTAGTTTCCGTATTTCTATGGGACTTTAGGATTTGTTAAGAAATCTATTTCTAGAATTATTTTAACAATTCTTGAAATTAATTAGTAATTAAATTTCGCCTTTGGACACATTGTAAAAGCTGCAAATTGAATATTCCCAAATTTAAGTAGAAAATAGTCACTAATTTAAAATGATTTGTAAAGTTTTGAATTACTGGTTTTAATGAGCAGCTGAGCGCTATAAAGCAATGCTAATTCAATAATTAGTAAAAGTCTAGCTATGTCTGTTATCATTAAGATTTAAAATATTATTTATTTTAATTACCACTAGAAATTTAAATTACTACAGCTGGCAATTTAATTATTAAGAAAAAAGCAATATAATTTTAAAAATTACTTTTTCTTAATTACTAATCTATATATAAAAAATAGTTTATTTTTAACAAATTACTCTTGCAATTCTAAAATAGTAAATCATATAGCTTCATGAAAAATTGGATGCTTACAATAAAAACTGTACTGTAATATTAATTTCATAATTTGAGACAGTTGTTATTTAATGGCAATATTACTAAATAATAATATTTGCTAATAATATTAGTTAAGATTAATAAATAATGTTACATAAAATTAATCTTTTATCATTGTGCATACAGTGATTAAAAATGTACTAAATAAAACTAATGAAAATTTAATTAAAAATAGCAATTCCTTCTGCATAGCGAATTAAATGGGGTAAAATTATAGTACTGCATGCTAAAGACTTTTTTATTAATAAAAACCTGATTCTGAAAATAAAAACTGAAATATACGGTATTTCAAGCCTTCATTTGATAAATTTTCCGACCATATCGTAACGATTTCCAAGAAATTCAGTTTTTAAGAATGACAGTTCTTATTACCATACGATTTGTAAAAAATACAAGGCTGAAAAGTTAATTTAACTGAATGAATGACTTTTATGAATTGCTCTAAGGTTTCATGATAAAATTACAAAATTATACCATATTTATCAAAATTTATTACACATAAAACCATACTTTATCAATACAAAAGCATTTCGTTAAAAAATTACATAGCGTTTTAGAATTCCCGTAGACCCAGAAACACGATACGGTGAATTTTACCATATTCTGGTAGTTTTGAACAAACTTGTTTTCTCATTGTAAAAATTAAAATAATTATAATAATAATAATAATAATAATTGAGCGAAAACAGTTTGAAATATTGATGATATATTTCAGTTATGTCTTGCAAATTAATAACCATTAAAATGAGGTAGATTTAAGCAAACCCTTGCCAATTTACTGCTATATCATGTATAATACACTTAAAAGATTTTGTACATTTCATGCATAATATACTTCAGTATCACCTTGCGAACGGCAGTAGCATGTTTTAAGCAAACAACTTTGAAATAGTAAAAATTTTACTTTTAAGATTTTATACTATGGCGTGAAATACGATTTTATTCATTCGTTTATTCAAATTAAAAATAAAAATTGAAATAACAAGAATCTTCCGCAAATGTTTAGTTTTTTAAGCACGTTTTTTAATATTAAAATAAATTTTGGTTTTTTTCTTTCTCACGAGATTAGTTTCCACTACTTATTTTCCTCTTTCCAAAAAAGTATTAAATTTCATCTTTTGATTTATTAATTAAATGAAGCAAATTAAAAAGGAAGCAAAGATAAAAACACTTTTGAACTTGCTTTCTTAAATAAAAAAACAAGTCTATGAAAAAACTACTTTTTTTTAATGTCTTGAAAAAACTCATACTCTGTTTATCTGCTAGCGCCTTTGGTCTATGTTTATTTTGTTTTTGGTTCGTTAAACTTTGAGCTGAAACATCTTATACAGTCTGATCACGATTCTAATCAAACCCCAAATAACATTTGACAATTTTCCAGATTTATTCTTTTTTATATAAAAATACAACTCGATGTTGTTTACCTTTCGATTTCCTAGAAAAGAAACAGTTTTAATCAGCTAAACAAGAAGGAAAAAAATCTCTAGACCTCACAAAAAAAGATTGAGACCAACTGTTTTTCTACGAAATAATTTAGTTTCAGAATTTTTGCTTGAAATTTAACTAATTAAAATTTAATATAAAAGTATAATGGATAAAAATTTAATAAGCATATAACTAATGGCTATCATTTTTGGCACGCGCAACTGGCTTTTGCACAATTACTTCCTATATTAATATAAATTTGACATACTAAGAATTTTAAATTTTTTTATAAACAAGAAGAAATAAAATATGTTTAGGAAATATTTTTAAAAAATCGTATGTGTCATGAAAGTATAATGAATTTTAAAAATTGGAAACACATAACCAATGTTTATGTTCGGCCCAATATAGACGCAAAGGGCTTTTGTACCATTACTTCTTATATTCAAATCAATTTAATATACTAAACATATACCGATTTCAAAAAGAGACAAATAAATAGAATATGTTATGAAAGATTAATGAACTTTAATTATTGAAAATTTATAACTAATATTATTTATGTTTGGCACACCGCGTCCGCAAATGGGTTTTGTGCCCATTATTTCCTACCTACAAATCAATTTGATATACTAAGCACATACAGCTTTTTTTATAAGAGATAAATAATTAGAATATGTTTATAAATATTGTTTAGAAATGGATCATTTTTTAACAGTATAATGGCATTTATGTTTGACACACCATGGTCGCAAAAGGCTCTTGTGCTATTACTTCCCATAATTAAAGTGAGTTGAAATACTAAGCATATACAGATTTTTAAAGTACAAAAAATGGAATATGCTTCGCTTATGCTACAATTTTTATCAAAATCTGAAGAACAGTGACAACATTGACATTGACATTAAAAAAGTATTTTGAACTATAAAGTTCATAATAAACTGCACACATAATTTAAAATAGGAGTTTCTTAAATAATAAAACACAAACTAAGACAAGAAATATGATTCCCATGTGATTTAAAATAATAGTTTTTTTAGACTTACTTATATTTTAGTTGCATGATACAAAACACTTGACAATAAATCCAATAGTGTAGTCTAGATAGTCTGGAGGGAAATTATCGAAAATCTCTCTCTCTCTAAATCTTGTCCCAAAATAGCCTAAGTCAAGGTTATTATATATATATANTATATATATATTTGCAAAGGGTTAGAATCCATTGACATATTCTGTCAGGGATTATTGGAAAATACTTTAGTAATTTTCATGTCATGTTTTTATTTTTTTTTTTTACTTTTCTCATCTTTCAAAATTGATCATCAATAAAGAGTTGTGGGAAGTACGTTAGATAAAAATATCTTTTAGGTGTTTAAATTTAAAAGTTTTGTCAATCACAGATAAACTGATTATGTATGTGGATTTGCAATCTAAAATCTTTAGTGTTTAAAAAAATGCACTATTTAAGAATTAAAAACATTTTTCTATTCGCGAATTTTTATTCCGGTTTTGCAGATGTTTTCTGCATTTTCAAAATTGTTTTCAAGAGCTGTGCAGCCTTAGAAATATCATTCCGTTGATTACTGAACTTTTCTTTGTAATTCAACAATATTATATTATGATTAAATGTTTATATCAATCTATGAAATCAGTCAATTTAGGTAATGATATAAGCTAAGTTGAAGATGTACTCATTACTGTCAAACATAACATTTGGAATATTCTGGCGAAACAAAATAAGATATTGAATTAAGAAAAAAAGCACGAATAAAACACCTTTATTTAAAGGTACAGAAATGAACATGCTACAGTTCTAGTTCTATAAAAAACAACCTTTCTCAATGTTTAAATACAAAATGACAGTAGAAATGTATCAAGACAAACAAATTGCAATAAGAAAAAAGTTGTTTATTCAGTAAGGGAAGAAATACAAGCCTGAAAAAATTAATAAAAGAAAGGAGACAAGAAAACTGTTTGAGGGGATAGGATAAGAGCTCCAAGGTGCAAGTTGTAAAAATCAAATTAGAATATATTTCCAAACATTGAGAGCGAAGGGAATAATGAAAAATGATAACTAACTAATTAATATTTGAATTTTTAGAACTTTTGTTGTTGTGTCCAATCCTTCAGGATCAAATCCATGAGACCGTGAACGCTAGCAAAGTCAAGCATTAGAAGTGGGCTATCACAAATATCCCAAGAACGAACCCCAAGCAATCGAGGATATGATCGGGGGAGGCCGGCATCAGATGACACTTGGTGCACGTTGGGAAGACTTCGCAGCCGCATTCAAAGGTCATGCATTTTAGTTGCCACTGATAAGTCTTGAGGCGGCCGTTTGAGCCTGTCTGTCAGCCTAAAGATCCAATGCGCATCCTGGTCTTTTCCTACAAAACCAGGGATGGGTAGGAGGGGGGAGTCAGAACCTGCCGGTCTCCATTTTTCGTCACTGAGAAAATCTCTTGAAAAGTAAGGTCACAGTCGGTATTTGCCATCTTAGAGCAGCCTCCTTTAGCCAAGATATCCGCAACTTCGTTTCCATGGACGTTGACGTGAGAGGGGATCCACTGAAAGTGGACTTCTCTATGATTTGCAAGAATTTTGAGCATATTGATTATTTGAAAGCTTTCGAGGTCTTTTACTCGACTCCAGTCCTGTAGGTGTTGAATCGAGCTGCGGCTATCTGTGAGAATCCAAATATCGCTAGAGACAGTGGAGTGGAGGATGGTTTTCAAACCCTCCTCAATAGCTATTAATTCGCTCCAAAGTACCGAGCAGTTATCTGGGTTTCGTCTAGAGAGTCGAACGGAAATATTCTCGATATAAATACCGCTCCCAATGTGATTTGACTCGTCTTTACTGCCATCTGTATATATTTAAGTGGCATCACTCGGGATACAGTTTATAACCTCGAGAGCCAGCTGTCGTAGGTATTCAGGGACATCTGAGTTTTTGTTTGTGTGGGACAGAAGTTCAGAGTGGAAGTGAAATCCGGATAGTCCCTCAATCGGGCGGACACAAGGTGTAAGAGATGAATACTCCACCAATAGGGAAATAATCTTCATTTTATTGGCCAGACCAAATTGGCTATTCCTTTTGAGTCTCTGGTTATTGCTCCAGTTAGACAGATATTCAGAGGTTCGGTTCTGATTTTCATAACTTTTTAATTTGCTGAAATATTTCACCAAATTCGAGTTTCTAACGTGACTAAGAGGTGGAAGATTAGCCTCGTACAGTACTATATCGTTTGGCCAGCTATTTCTCAGGCCCGTTATAATGCGAGCCGCACTCAATTGCACTCTTTCTAAACGATTGAGGTTAGATGGTGAGCCACAGAAGTAGACTGGGAACCCATACTCTAGGATAGGCCTAATAAGTGTAATATATATTGTCCTGAGCGTTTTGGCATCAGCGCCCCTGTCTCTACCAGATATGTACTTGAGAAGATTTAGTCTCTTGCAGCTCTTGTTGACCAGATTTAGAATGTGCCCGTTGCTCGTGATCTCCTGATCCAAGACGAAGCCCAAGTACTTTGGATGTTTAACGTGGGAAAGAGGCTGGTCCTGGAATAGAACCTGGGGGGATACGAGTGCATGTGTTTATTGGTGGTAAAGAAACCAACATATGATTTTGATACATTAAAAGTTAGTTTGTGGTCGTTCGCAAAGTTCCACACATCAATTAACGTAGAGTTTAAGGTTGATTCTATATAGTTCACGTCGGAGCCGGAGCACCACAGCGCAATGGCATCAGCGAATACTCCGATATCACACTCTTCAGGAATGATCTTTTCCAACCCAGCTAAAAACAATGAAAACAGGGTTGGGCTGAGGACGGATCCCTGAGGGACTCCCTGATGCATTCTGTACCAGCTGGATAAGGTCTCTTTATACTTGACACGAAAACGCCGATCTCTTAAAAAATCAGCAATCCAGGAAAGGGCGCTGCCCTTGATTTTAAATTTGTCATGAAGTTTAATAATGAATAAGTTTCACCATACTCTATCAAAGGCCTTTGAGAGATCCAGGAATACCGCCACGATGTGATTGGTTGGTTTGACGTTTTGGGAGTCTCTGATTTTTTGACCAAAATAAAGAACTTGGTCAGTAGTGCTGTGTCCTCTCCGGAATGCAAACTGTTCTTTCGGTAAATGATTTTTGGTTGTGAGATGAAAGGTAAGTCTGGTGAGAATCATTTTTTCCATAATTTTGCATGGAATACTTGTTAAGGCAATAGGTCTGTAACTTTCAGGTGAGTTTGCATTTTTGTCTGGTTTCCTAATTGGGATAATGGTTGCTTTTTTCCAGTTTCTGGGTAGTCGACCTTTGCTCCAGGAGAGATTAATGATGTCAAGCAATTTCTTCTTAGCCTGCTCACCAAGATGCAAAATCATGTGTCCATAGATGCCATCAGGGCCAGGAGACTTGGAAAGATTCAAATCACCGATAACGAGTTCTAATTCTTGCGGAGAGAAAGGATTGCTGAATAAGGGATTACTTGCCCTAATGTTGCGGTGTTCATGAGCAAGATTTCTCGCCCTGCGCTCAATGGTCTTGTCTTGAGCACTGAAGGACAATTTGCTTATATTCTTGTAATGTAAGCCCAATATGTCTGCTGCTTCTTTATAACTGCGGGAGACATTCCCGTCTTGGGCTAGAATAGTGTTACAATTCTCAGATTGGGGTTGTCTTCGGTCAATGTTCTTCACCAGTTTCCCCAGTTTGGAATCAGGAGTTATAGAGTCGAGGATAGTGTATAATTCGCTCCAACTCTGCCTCTTTAGAAGGGCATACTTGCGTTTATTTAGTTCAAATTAGCCCTGTCATATAAATTACTGGTGTTGGATAAGCGATTGGACAATGCTTCTCTCTTTTTCAAGAGCGGTTGCAAGGTATCAGAGTTGTGAGAGAAGAATGGGGTGTACTTTTTGACTTTACCCCGAGGGACCGACTGCTTTGCTGCGTTAAGAATCCCATTTACAAAGTTAATCCAGTCATTGTCAATGTTATTAGATAGAGGGGCAGCAAACACTCTGGAATTTGTGAGATCTTTGTACTTCTTCCAGTCGGCTTTCCTGAAATTCCAGTTCTTCCTTCGATCCGTAATGACCTTTTGATTGATATCCAATTCAATAAGGATCGGATATTGATCGCTACCAATATTGTTTAACACGGTCCATCTGCAGTGAGGGTATAAATCTGGACTGACGATGGAGATGTCCAGAGCTTCATTAGTATTACAGCTGTGTGAGGAGTGCGTGGGTGAGCCATCATTAAGAACCATATAGCTTTTATCATCTATAAGATTTAGCAGTGCACTTCCTCTTGCATTGCTATTAGAACAACCCCAGTTAGGGTGTTTAGCGTTCAGATCTCCAAGGAAGAAGGTATTATAATCAGACCAATGAAACAGGCTGTCAGGCAGACCTGAGGAGCAAGGAGGGATGTAAGAGTTGAAGACTTTAATGTTTTTGCCCCTCCAAGGGAACGAAATGCCCTGAATTTCAAGCTTAGTATCTCTTATCTGTGGAGTATCTAAACTTTGATACTGCATGTGCCTGACGAGAAAGGCCAAGGCTCCACCAGCTCCACCAGTTTTCCTATCTGAACGAAAAATATTGTACCCCCTGACCTTTAGCGTAGAGGGATCTTTCAGTTTAGTTTCTTGAAGAGCAATGATCTAAACGTCTTTAGATTCAGCCAACTCAAGGAGTTGGTCCATTTTAACACTCGTTGCTGCTGTACTGAGTCCGTTTATAATGCATTGGAGAATTCTAAGTGGGCGATGCTTGTGTGGATACTGACGTATATTATTCGAACGAGGCCCTCTTCCTAAACCTCGAACGCGTCTCTGATTTACCAGCGCGACAGACAATGCTGTATGACTTGCTATAGGCGACATAGTCTCATGGAGAAGGGAAAGAGCAGCTTCTGTTGGTACAAGGTACTTGGAGCTCCAGTGGAGAGAAGTCTGACTTTGCTCCAATGCCTGCAGATCTTAGCTGAGCATAGTGGACACGCCTTGGGTGGCCCTACCAGGAGAAACTCTCCCGATGTACTTCGCCCGTTCCGCCCAGGTACACCCCCTCGCCACTTTGAGGCGACCTGCAGGACGTGAGGGGGTTTAGAATTTTTAAACCCATGAAATGATTTATAAAAGTCAATTTCGGTACATTAAAATCAGTATTGAATGATATTAACAGAAAAACCTATCATTAGTATTCCAGCTATGTAGGGCAAATGATAATAGTTTAATATCTTGTATCTTTACACGGAGCTTTACACGAGAAAAAACATTATAGTAAAATTATCGCACTGTACGGTAAAGACATTTTTGGCAAAATAAACTATAATTCTGCTATTGAAACCAAAGTATATGGTATTTGTTGTTGTTGTTGACGTATGACTGTTTAGGCAGAGGGGGTACGATTGTTCTTGTTTTCCAGTGGCGCCATCTATGGTCACGAATTCGACTTCTGCCACACCATACGTCACACCCGTTTATAGGGCGGACCCATTCATACATCCACTCATTCATCCACAGATCGTAATTTTGACCTGAATCAGAGAACGATATGGTATTTAAAGCATTCATATGATAACGGTTTTCGTTCATATGACAACGGTTTACCGGAAATTCTCGTTTTTTAGGTTATAGTTTTTATTACCACCCATTAAGTGAAAAAGAACAAAACTGAAAGTTAATTTAACCGAATAAATGGTATTTATGCCATGCTTAAAGATATCATGATAATATTACAAAAATTTGCCAAATTTTATCACTATACTATACAAATTTTATCAAATGTTTCAAAAAGATTTTTAATTTTGCATTCAACCAAAATTATTGCCAAAGCACTTCGGTAAAAATTACCGAACTTTCTATTCCCATAGAACAGAAACATAGTAATTTTACCGTTTTCTGGTAGTTTTGACCATAAGGCTCTATAAAGAGAGGGCTGATTAGAGATCGAGATTAAACCTAATAGTCATGACTAACTATCACAAACTCAACAACAGTTTTCTAAGTAGCATATTATTTACCAAAATCCATTGTTTTATCTGACGAAAGAATCTTCGATTAATAGACGTTATGGGCTTGCTGAAAATGTTTTTTTGACTATCTTAAACTAACTTCTAAATGTAGTTCCAATATTTCGTTACAAAAATGAGTAATAAACTAATTTCTTAAATATTAATCAGTTATAAATAAATTTTAATCAACTCACTATATTATTTTTAACTCAAATCTAAAGCAAATACAACAAATAAACTTGAAAGCGTTTAATGTAAAATTTTGTTGATAAGATTTAAATTTCATGAACTAGTCGAAAGTTGTTTTGTTTTATTGATTAGAATGCCTTGAAACTGACTAAAAATAAAAATTTAATAGGCTATGTAACATTAATGTTTTATTTTTCGCAACACAAAGTATGCAACACAAAAACATCGTTTCCGAGCAACGCCGAACAAATAACTTTTTGCATTAGCTATGCAAATTTGATAAATATTTTAAAAGATGTGAAGGAGTGATAAGATGCATTCTTGCTGAAGAAAAAAAGATTAAATGAAAAATATATAGGAAAATTCATTTTGGGTTTATTAACCAGAATACTGAAAATACTTAGTATTAAATTTAACAAACGTAATCTTCATTAATAGTATATTCACAAAGATAATAAATATCTTAAACAATTTGACATTTTAATATCTTTGTATAGTCCTAGTGTACACGTAGTTTGGCGTAATATAATTTTGAAAGTATCATGACTTAGTTTAATATTAAAACAAATTTCTGCATGAAAATTCGCTTACTTATTTTTTTTTAATAAAGGATAAATTTTCTTTATGTTTGATTAAAAAATAATTTTGACGCGTTGTTTCTACCCTGCAAAAAATGGATACTCAAATGTCACGAAACTTTCTTTGTTTTCGATGAAACCGTTTTTAAGTACATGTTCAAAGCAAAAGGGAGGAAATAACTAACACTTCTTTAAGAAACGAATTTAGTTAAAGTTAAAGAAAAAGACTTTGACTCTATATTTTTTTTTCAAAAAAAAAAGAAAAGAAAGAAAGAAACTCGTAGCATCTAATGTATTGAACTTCTCCACTTATGTGGTTCAATGTCAGCAAAAGAAGGACAATGACAGATAAAACAGAGAGATAAATTACACATACGCCCAAAGCGGGTTTCGAACCTCGAATCTTTCCGGTACGAGGCAAACTACTTGATCATTATAGAGACTGGTCGGCTTGTTTTGTTGCTTTATTTTCGATAGACTTGTCTTTATTTCTGCTTCCTCATTCTAGTTAATAATCTCCCACAGCGCTTTTTTGATGAGGTTTCGTGTTGAGGAAAGATTTTCATCTTATATTTGAAAGTTCACGTATTGTCAAAAACCCCATGATTTCGTGACAAATTGACATTCAAAATTAAGTAAATGCAGCTCAAGGATTGCTGAATCGTTCAAAGTGGCTGTTTTATTTCTGAGAGTGTAATTGTTAGCTATAGATTAAGAATATACTGAAAAAAATTACTTTTTTTACTCTTATTTTGCAAAAATAACTATTCCAAGTTTGAAAAAGCCTACGTTTGTGTAATAATTTATCAACATGCAACTTTTTCATATTCGTAGAATTATAAAAGGAACCTCAAATAATAATTGGATTTGCGGAAGATGAATGTTATTCATGGATTCAACTGGTTTCATATAAAGAAAATATTATTTTACGTGATGTAACATTAAAAAAAAATTAACTTTGAAATATTATTTCTGCATCCAGTTATAATTTAGTGCGACATTTTTTTAACTATAGATCATAGTACTTAGTATTTAAAGACTAAATTCCCTAATGATGTTGGGATGCAACTTTATTTTACTTCATTAAGTGAAAAAAAAACACAAAGCAATACTTTATTTACAATCTTTTAACGAATGTCATCATTTTGCAGAGCAGAATTTTTTAAGAAAATCTATCTTAGTAAAAGAAAAAAACTTTCTAGAGCATTATTAATTAAATTCATTCTCAACAGGTTTAATAAAGTTGCTTGTTACGTCGTTTATTTTTGTTAACAAAGGTAATTGGACAACATGATTTTTCCGTGCTTTCTAAAATAATTATTTTGGGATTTTGTTTGCTTCTTATAATCAAAAACGACATTTGTTTTAAACTCAGTATCAGTACTTTATGTGTTAAAATATAGTTGGAGAATATGTTTATTTAAAAATGTCATGTATATTTAACTTATGCACAGTTGTAAGGGCAGTTAAAATGAAGAGAATTAATAATTTGAATCGTATTTTTAACCACTACCTACCTAAATATTTAAATGCACATTTTCTGTCGTTTATATTTAATTTCGTGTCATATCACTAAACTATCTATATTTTTGTTTTTAAAATAATCTTTTATTTTTTCTTCTTAAAAACATTAGTTGATAAAAATTTCAATGATTTCTTTATAATCTTACATTCGGTCGTATATTCTCCATAAATATTTTCAGAATTTAAAAATAGATAAAACTAAATAATATATTAAAAAACCTATTTTAGTTTGTGTAGTGTTTACTTAATATTATACGTTTAATAAAAATACCTAGAGCTTAAAAATATGCTTTAAGCATAGCAACCTTTAGACAACTAGGTGAAAATATGTCCTCTTTAACTATGATACTACGAGGAATTTTTATGCGTTTTTATGTAATAATTACTTTCTGCACTAGAGACAGCACTTCTTTTTCAGTAAAGAGTAAATTTTCTTAATGTTTGATTAAATAATGATTTTGATTCGCTGTTTTTATACTGTGAAAATGGGACTCTCCTAAAAAGAACACGAAACTTTCTTTGTTTTCGACGAAAC
The DNA here is from genome assembly GCF_043381705.1 of Parasteatoda tepidariorum. Lineage (NCBI taxonomy): Eukaryota > Metazoa > Arthropoda > Arachnida > Araneae > Theridiidae > Parasteatoda > Parasteatoda tepidariorum. Next base: position 56,064,093 of record NC_092214.1, read on the forward strand.
CGTTTCCTAACATATACTCCAAGCAAAAATTTCGTCGAAGTGATGAAATAAATATCGAATCCGGTTAAGGAGATGAATTTAGTGAAAATTAAAGAAAAATATTTCGGCATTCCATTTTATTTTTCAAAAAAAAAAAAAAAAAAAATTCGTAGCTTCTAATGTATCAAACTTTTAGTGAACACCATATAGGTGGTTCAATGTCCCCTTAACAACAAAGAATCAGGGGTAAATAAGAGAGATAAGTTACACATACGTCCAAAGCGGGATTTCAACCTCGAATCTTTCTTGTACGAAGCCAACTTCACTAATGACTGTGAAAAAAAGGAAAACAAAGTAAAAAATGGATTAAAATAATAAGTTACGTAAATTATAAGATATGGAAAACGTGAATTATATAGAGTTTTGTCATAGAATTACATTCTTTAACTGTTTCGTTAATGCACTTGACACTACCGTACACTGCGAAAAACCTCCTGATCAAATTACAGTATAAAGTACCGGCACTTTGGATGCATCTTCCTTTAAAACCTTTTTTAACGCAAATATTATACCATAATTCTTACAGTAATGTTTATTTAACTAGAGTGACTCGGTTATTCTATTGTAACAACTACTGAAAAAATTACGGTTTACTAGATTTTTTGTTTCGTAATATGTTTCGGTAAAAAGTGATTTTGCAGTAAAAAGTGTCGGTACTGTTTACCGTAATTTGATCTAGAATTTTTTACAGTGCATTTCCTTTTATTCTTGTGAACTGACTTCTAATATTAAATAAAACTGTTAAGTTGCATATTAGATTCTATAAAAATAAAGTTAATAAATAAAGTAAATGTGAGAATTCTTTTTTAAAAATTTTCTAACAATTCTATTAGAGTCTAAAACAATTGATTGTTCCATAAAGACTTTAATGAAGTTGATTATTATGCAATGTAGTATTTTACGAACACACTTAATACTATCTAGTTCTTCTTTTACAGAGTAATTTACTTAAATATATTTTAAATTAATATCCTTTTTCAATCCTGAAGTATATTTTAACTTATTACATATTATATATTACAACGGGTTTAAGGTAATTCTTTGTTAAATATAAGTAAACTGCCCCTAACTTTAAAAATAAAGAAATCAGTTTTTATAGTATTATAATGAAGAACATGCGCATGAAAACAAATTCAAGAGGATATTTTGATTTTCTCGTTTTATTTTTCTAATACCAGTAAACATATTACAATTAAATATTAGTACTTATGTTAGCTAACTGCAGTCAGCATATAAAATTTCCTCTTTTCAATACATTGCAGTTCCTCGTTTGTGATTCAAGAGTTTATGAGAAAATTTCAATTCGAATTCTGGTAGAAACGGAGATAATTGGTTTTCATTTCGGCGACTGCTGCTTAACGTCTTCTTATCACGACTTTATTGCATTTCTGATTTGAAAGAATGTGAGACTTCTTATTTCAGATATTAATTTTTGACATTATTTTGCTTTTTTATAACTAATACTGATTAAATATGAAGAGAGCTAGTTGGATATGTTTAATGCTAAGAAGAAAAATGGTCTTTATTCTCTAAAAGTGGACAAGTGAAAATAACTCAACATAAGTTTATTTTAACTCAATTTCTCTGGATAAAACGAATCATCGTGACTTAAATTCATTCGGTAAAATGTCAAATGAAATAATCCTAGATCGAGTACATCATTTTAATATGAAAATTAGTTATTTTTTAACATTTTTGATTGAAAATCAACATTATTTGAGTGATATCATTCAAATAACCGTTTCTATTTTTTTTATTCAATATTCAGTAGCATACAAAGATATTAAAATAAAACAGGTTTAATTTAAATTACTTCATCTTTATTTGGTGGTTGGTTAGAATAGAACTGAAAATATATGCTTAGATTATAGATAGATGGAAAAGATAAAACATTTAAAGTAAAGCCATTTCATATTTAGCTTACTTTATCAGAATAAATATAATTATAAAATGGGTACTGTTCTTAATATAAACAATCCACATTTTGCTAGTTTTCATTAAGATAATAGATAGTGTTATATATATAAGAACTAACGGATACTTGCTGCAGAAGAGACAAGCAATTTCGACAGACGACACACAATTTAATTTTTTCAAATTTTTATTTATCTTATTTAGGCAAATATTTGAAGAAAAGGTTTATTCTTGGAAGACCTTGGGACTCAGTCATAAGGGCGGCAATTATTTAAGCCATTACAATCAAGAAAAACCACACATTTTCATATTCTCCGAAAAGGAAAAATTGAAAGATCTCACTTGTTACAAAATATGACGCCCTATGAAAGGAAACATTTGGGAATTTTCTAATCGGTTTCTTCCAATAATTTCCAAGAAATGTTTACTCGTTAACTCTGAAAATAATCTCTTATAATATTTTAATTGAAATAATGAATATTTATAGCCTTTCCTGGAAGAAGATTTTCTACCTCCTAAAATTAATAAGGGATATATATTTTAAATTATGATTTAATATGAAGAGACTCGTTTAAGACATTCCGTATCTCTCTCTCTCTCTTTATATATATATATATATATATATATATATATGACGTATATATGATGTATGATATGATATGTATATATGATATGTATGATGTATATATATATGATAAATATCTTTGATTACTTAAGCCTATTTTTATTAATAGAATTATATTTTTAAGATAAAATTATTCTAATTACTAACCACAAAAATGCTTCAGTTGCATGGTTGTAATAGTTTCCATAAATTTGTTGGCGACTCGTGATCGCCAAGGTATTTTTGAACTCTACATTGATAATGCTGGGTTGGCTTTGCTTTGGTTATGTTGTATTTTAATAAATCGCCAATTTTGGATCTCCTATCCATGTTTCTGTGTCCGTTGGGAGCAAATTACACGTACTTTTAATTTGGCTTTTGTATAGGCAGGTCGTGGGGGATTTGTCTCCCATAGCCTGTCCTTATTAATATTACTAAACAAAATTTACTCAACTGAAATTCTCATGGATAATATTTATATTTGGTATCTCGAGCTCTGCAAATATATTAAATTAAAGCTTTATATTATCCGGTTTTCATTTTCAAGTGTTGTTTTCATCACAATCTTCAACTAGTCCGCTATACCATACAAACTCTAACACCCTGAGATTTCCATCTGCACCATAAAATTGGTACACTGATTTTTATCTTCTTCACAATATATATATATATATATATATATATATAAATGAGAAAAGAAATTTATAAAAAAAAAAACAAATAAAGTATTGCTGTTTGTTTAAATCTTCAAAGAAATCATTCATTTACGTAATTAAAATTTAAAACCAAAAAGTAATCACAAACTATGTGTATAAATAAACAAAGATAACATACAAACTAGGAATAAACCATTTTACTGGCTTTCCTTCTTTCATAGGGTGACTGTTTATAAATTCCAGACTGCATATATGGATACAAAGCCGTTTATAGACATACTTTCATAATAGTAAAGTCTGAACACATTACTTGCACTCATCGGGAGTGCCCATTATAAGTCAGAGCCCTTATCTATACCTACTACAGAAAAGAAACCTCTTATTACACCGGGAAATTAAAATAAAAAAATTATTCGATATGGCAACAAATTACACAAGCCTGCGAAATTGAACTTTTTGAAAAATACAAAAGAAGTTATTGTTGATTTATATGTTATTTGATGTGCTGATTTTGAAAGTGACCATCATTTTTCCCAATCACATCAGGATTTTTTTAGAAAATCGATATTAATGTTTTTACTAAAATCCTACTTGGAAAGGAATTCTCTCAAACAATTTTGTATGTACTATCCGGTAACTGTTCTCTTCATTCATTTTGATCTACGTAAAATTTAATCTTGTGAAAGAAAATTGATTTTTTAACTATCAGCTAATTTTTTAAAGGTTAAATAAATAAAAAATACTGTTACCGGACTGCACAAGTCACCTCTGTTCGAGGGAAAAACAATAAGTTCCTTGTGTCAAAATTTTTACATCAGTTTCTAGAAGAAAATCACCAACATACCATTTTAATTTGTTTTTATTGAGATAACTGACATAAAATTGGCGATTGACCAAGAATAACAAATATTGTGTATGTGTATATGAAAGTTAGAAACAAAAAACAAAACAAGCAAAAAACTAAAGAGAAAAGTTTCTATTTTAATAAATACTCGTTTTCCTCTGAAACTTATTTTTGATGATCTTTTTTTATGCCTAATCTCAGGTTTATCCCAAGCTATCATCCAACAGTAGTCAGCGAGCATGTTCTTGTCCCATCTTCCTTGATATTTACGCTCCATATTGCTTGGAGCTTAGTTTGGGATAACCTGGAAACTTTTTGCACAGGTATTTAAAACAATTGCCGTCTTTTGGAACAGCCTTGACAAACTGCTTCATTACACATAATTTTATATGTAGTGGAGGTAACAATACTTTTTACGGATCAACTAAGCTGTTTCGAATAACATTCTTGGTGCCTGGGTCAAGATTTTGTCTTTTCGGCCATTCTTTTTCGATCCAATATTGAGTCTTGTCACGGCTGCCCCACTCACAAATGAAACATGGGTACTTTGGGAATCCCCTTGTTGACTAAGAAGCATGGAGATAACTTTCAAATCACCGCAAATGGTCCAACTGTGGTCAATGTATTTTATTTTGTTCAGGACGAGAGCCAGGTTTTCGTAGCATTCTTTTAAATATACTGAGTGTCCAACTGGTACTGATGCATACTGGCTCCCATGATGAAGAAGAACAGCTTTGAGGCTTCTTTTAGATGAATCCATAAACAGCCTCCACTCATCTTTATCGTAGATGACCAAGTTCTCCTCTTCACCAAAGTACTTAATAAATTCCTTTTCATGATTCATGTACCAATAAAAAGATGTTCCTTGGGCAAATAAATTTTTTTCTTTCAGTCTGCAGCCTAGCAATTCAGCTGCCTCTTTCGAAAGGGCAAGATCTCTAGTCAGATCATTAAGCTCAATCTAAGAAAAGGGCTGAGGTGAACCGGCAACAGATGGCTTATATTCGATATCGGAGCCTTGAACTTCTGGATGTTCCGAGTCTGAAGACTCTGAAGAGATGATTGACAATTCAGTTGGAGGCAAAGGCACAGGCACATCATGTCCATGAGGATCATGGCCGATGGAATGCTACAAGGATAAGATATTAGTCTTTGTTTTTTCCGTTTATACCCACGAAAGCGGCAGGAACAAAAATAACAATCATCAATGTGGTTTTGAGGCTCCCTCCACTTTATATGAATTCCAAATCGTAAAGCAGTCTTCTTTCCTTGATGCCATAAGCATAGATCATTGAAACACTGCACAAACTTTGAGGTGTCCAAGATTTGTCCTGATGTTCGAGTTTTATGCCAAAATATGCGAGATAAAGTTGTCTTACATAGTCTGTAATGCTCCTCATGCGATTTTTAACAACACTATATTCGCCGCATATATAACAAAAGTCATCTCTGAAATTTTCACTATGTCTCGAACTCGAAGCCATGTTTCACGAAACGCACAGAAAAAAGCAGACTTTAAAATTTCTCCCTATTACGCTTACTAGTATTTCTGAGAGGTCAGCGAACCTAGATAAGGATTCTCGCGACGCTATTGGTAGAGATGGATTGTGACAGAGAGAGGGACGGTGACAGGAAGTAGTGATAGTGGGGTACTTTTGTAAATTTAACCAAAGTAGAATGCTGGTCAGTCAAGAAGGGAAAAAATTCAAAAACGAAAAAAATTTTATGGTAAATGTTCATAAAATTTCCAGTAAAATTGAATTTTTCTATAAAACGTGACGTGATAGAAATTTTTCATTATTATTTTCCGTTTCAGCACCAAAAAATACATTAAGTTCAGCTATCAGACCCTTTGTATTTTTTTCATCGCAGGCCTGTGTTATTAGTTCTAATAATAGATTATTTAATCTTGTATTTTTATGGAATCTATTATGCCATCTTAGTTTTCTTTTAATATTTGAAGTCAGTGCACAAAAATAAAATGAAATTTACAGTAAAAAATTCTAGATCAAACTACGGTAAACAGTACACTCTAAAAACTGTACCTCTTAAATAAAAGGCACAAGCTAAATGTACCCTTTATTTTCTCGCGTTAGAGGCACATAACTAATGTGCCTTTAAAAATGAGAGGCACCACAAGAAATGAAAGGCACCAAAGCAAACGCGAGTCAATGCGCGGTACGAAAGGATTTTACCGGTTCCCTGTGCCTCTCAAATGGGCTTCCCTTTTTTTTCTTCGGTACGATGTAACGGAGAAGAAGCGCATGCGCACATCAATGAAATATTTTATGACGAAATACAAATAATAAAAGCAGACGATAAAATTAGAACACCAGAAAGTTGTTGATTTTTTAGAATTAGTTTTGTGTGGAATTTGAGTTTTCATATTACCCGTTACGGGTTTATCTAGTTTGTTTTATGATATTTTATCTATCCCGTTACGGGTGAGTTTTCATATATCCCGCTACGGGCACTTTTTCTAGTTTCCTTTATAAGATTTAACTATCCCGTTACGGGTACTTTATATTTGTTATTGTATTTGTTGTGGTGTGAAATAAATGTTTTTATAAAAAAACTGAACAGTTCTTTAATATAGCTTGATACGCTACAGCTATGTATTAATTGGTGGCAGCGGTGGGATCCGTTCCAGAAATGTTTTATTAAGTTTTTGAAAGAATTGGTGACAAATATTATTGTTATTAAGGATTTCCTACTTTAGAAAAAATTAGTGAATGAGATGTTTAAAATTGATGCCAAGAAGTGTGGAATTCGACGGTACTTCGAACTCTTTGAACAGAAAGCGAAGAGATTTAGTGTGAATTTCGATCTTTGGTTTTCGTGTGCTTTACAGCTTATTCCTGCTGAAAGGTCAGAAATTTATGATGATAATTATTATTACTTTAAAGAAAATCTCATTGCCAATTTTCAGTATGATCCACAAGCTATTCCGTGTAATAACGATCGCCAGAAAGAACATTTTAATGAGAAATGGAATTCGCCAAGTATTGTGAAGAAATTTAGATCTGAACGTGAATGTTTCTATTGTGGTGAAATAGGACATTTTAAGAAATACTGTAGACATCGAAATTCGGATTATAGAAAAGAGAATTATATCCGATTGTTGTAATCAAGTTTAAGCACGAAAGTAATTTTTATTTTAATAATATTTATAAAACAAATGCATGTTTAATGATTGGGGCAAAAATGCAGAATTTCACGTTTTTTAAAATACAATAAAAAAAAAAAAATTCTGAAACAAGCTTTCCAAAAAAATTGCAGAAGGCTTTTCATATATTCTGAGCTCAAATAAAATCATCGATTAAATAATATTAATTACGTTACTTCTAAAAAAATTGAAAGCTAATGTTCCCAAAATGGGAATGATGGCGCCTAACGGATTAATATGTTTCGCCAAAATCTGGATTTTAAAAAAAATCATTTCAATGGAAAGAAATCTTTTATTTTACACTTGTTAAGTCATTTGTTTAAGCATATTTCATGTTATAAAATATCCAAGTTGTCAAAATCTACATCTATCATTTTAAAATATTCTATGTTTTTCCAAATTTGTGCAACTGTATACATCATATTGCAACTGTTACTAAATTATGTAAAATTGTTCTTTATGTGTGAAAATAAAAGATATTAGATTTCATGATATTTAGTGTTTAATTTTTGATCCTTATAAAACTATTTTATGAAATCTCTAAATATTTAAAAAATATCTAAATTTATAATAAATTTCCATTTTGAGGATGCTTTTTGGAAAAGAAAAAAAATCCATGAATTATATTGACTTGGCTTAACAGAAATAAATATTATCTTTTTGTACCTATATCTGATTAGAAAAGCATCATTGTAGTTGTTGAAGTATCATTAAACGCTACATAATTAAAGAAATGGTATAAATTTACATATTTTATAATTGTCTATGAAAAAGCCTTAGATGGAATCCCTTGAAATGATCACTTTCAAGTGGCCAATATTCAAAGAATTGAGAAATATTTTTCATTAAGAATTATTATAATTAATATCTTGGTAATAGTGTAAACCAAACAGAAAGTCCCTTTTTATATAAAGTGCTAGCAAATTACAAATAGGTAAAAAAAAATGTGTTCAAATCTGGTAAATAACAGGTTTTGGTACCACTAAATGCTTGTTTCAATGAGCGGTACATAAAAGCAAAATCTAAGGTACAATGTACCTTCCAAGTTAAGAGGTACATCTGATTTTGCCTCTGAAATCAGAGGTACATTGTGCCTTTCATTTTTAAAGGTACGTTGTGCCCTTAAAATTCAGAGGCACAAATGATTCAAATGTGCCTCTGAAATCAGAGGTACAATTTTTAGAGTGTACCGACACTTTTCACTGAAAAATATATTTTAAACGGAACATGTGACGAAGCAAAAAATCTGGTATACCGTAGTTTTTACAGTATTAGTTACAGTAAAATCACTGATTCACTCTAATTAAATAAACATTACTGTAAAAATTACGGTATAATATTAATGATAAAAATTGATTTTACGGATGATGCACCCAAAGAGCAGGTTCTTTATACTGTAATTCTACGACAATATTTTATTTAATTCATCTTTCGTATATCTTATAATTTACGTAACCTATTATTTTAATACTTTTCTTTTCTTTTTTTCATAGTCACACATCCAAACTATTCCGTCCAGAGGCTTTAGGAATAGCTTATCATAACTAGTTTTTACATTAAAAAGTGAATCTAAGCTAATATTATGATCAGAAATAAAAAAATAAATGTCCTTAATTGTGTATAATTTTGTTAAAATTAAATTGTAAGAATGAGTTGTTTTTAAGAAGAAAATTTTTTATTTAGATAAGTTTTAAATTCATCAGTCTCTTGTAAAAATTCCTTATAATTGGAATTATTTCTGTAAAATCTAAGAATATGATTGGTAATAATAATGAAAAAAATCTTATTCGATAAGTTAATATTGAAATCGGTACTTTTTTCAAGATGAAAATTAAAATCATTTCTCTAGTAAAAAAGTTTTAAGGAAAAATTCATCTATCTTCATTAATTTTAAAAGTTAAGCTAAGAAACATTTTAAATAATCTTGGTAGTCATGGAAATTTTACTCGTCTCGCAAACAATATCGAAATAAAATTATTCTACTATCAATTTTCTATTTTTTCCGATTTACTTTCTGCTTTGAATTCGAAGAGGAATGATTGACTTTTGTCATATAATTGAGTTTATTTAACTGTGTTCTTTGATCAATATATTAAGCCTCCAATAAAACATGGACTAAGGGAATTTATAGAATTCCATTATTATCATTGTACAATAAACAAGAAATATAGGTGTAGGAGTTTTTATTTTATTTTCTATGTATGATTTGAATAATTTTTTAATCTATTGATGATTATATTTTCTCATAATTTTTAATTTTAAAATCGGATTCGATTCTGCCCAATATTCAAGCTCCTGCCCATTCGAAGGTCGAACTCCGTTTTCTCCAACTGCTACGTTTGACCGACAATACATATGCCCAACAGTAAGGACAAGTAAGAAAATTTTGAGTGCGAAAAGATGCATGAATTTTCTGAAATAACTGTAGACATTTTCCTCTCGGAAGCACTTCAAACTAGGCTTGGGAAAATAGTCTTGACTACTTTGGCAAGAATACTTGAGAGAAATTTAAGAGCTGTTTATGTAGGTAGTAAACTTTCCCTCAATTAACAAAAGAGTTAGAACCTACCAAAATTACGATTAATTCTAAAAATTTCTATAAATGTGTTTCAAGTGATCATTGTAGTTTTTGTTCTTTTTCATTGACGTTTACGTAATATTTCTCGCAGCAATTTCTCAATTTATATTTGCTATATTATTAGTTCTCTTAATAAATTAATGATTATTTTGATCATATACTTTTGTCAGTTAGTATACATAAAATTTTTTTCTCGGGCAAATGTACTGTCAAGCTATTGAGTTGTCGGGTAAATGAAACTATCGTACAAACGAGATGGTAGAGCAAATGAAACTGTCGGGCAAAGTAATTGTAAAGATAAATTCGGTAAAATGGGAAAAAGAAGATAGTTTCTTTCATTGTATACTATTCTTAGTCCATCAGACACATTTTGATTGCCAAATTAGGAGTAAGTTTTTACAGAATAAGGAGCTCAAGATTTTATGATATAACTTTACTCCCTGAGAGTCAGTGGAAACGCTAAGCCTACAAATTATATTAGTTAAATTCTCATCTTTTAAACCCGAGCCGAGTTATTGAGAAAAATAACTCAAGTATTATTAAATATCTGAAGTTTGACTTAACGCTTAACAACTAATAGACTCAAGCGAAAACGTTTTCAGCTTACATCGAATTAAAAACTAAATAATAATAATAATAATATAATACTTATTTGTTTGAACGGGAATTTAATTAATTCACTTAAGAGATTATTTAATTTTATTTATATAAATTTTATTTACATAAATTTTATTTATAAAATTTTAAGAGCAATTTTGCGAAGCTGTAATATATGTTACTGTTTGTTTTCTCTGCAACAAAGCTTTAAAGAAAACTTTAAATACATGTGTAAAGATAAATAATAATTACTAACTGAAATAATAAGCCTATCTCAGTAATAAAACTTGTTCAAGAATAGAGATTTTATGATAAAATGAGAATTTTAATACTTAAATAAAAATATTCACGTATATTTAAAAATATTTAACTTTGAATGTTTTTGTTGCGTTCAGTCAATTTACTGACATTAGGTAACAGATTAATTAGGATATTCTCTTTTTGAATCATCTCTTTTCTTTGTTATTATTAACACTAAAAGTAAAAGGCATAAATTAGAGACCGTAAAAGAACATTTTAACCCTTTGATCACATTCAGTAAATCTGGATAACACCTGACAAGACTTTTCACTTTGATTTCTCACTTAAAGGTCTGGTTAAGACAGATTTCGGCATTCCTATCACGTTCGAATCATTTTTGTTGCTAAGGGTGAAAGGTTCTTAAAGAAAACCATTTCCTTTAATGTTTCACAGGAAACACATCTAAAAATAGCTATAAAACAAGGAGACATCATGAGCTCATGGAGAAGCTTCTTTCTGTGAAGTTTTTTGTTGTTGTTTTATGTGGTTAAATTGCAATTATGACATTCACAATATGTATAAAATTTGTGACTTTCGCTGTTTATTTGCAAAAATTTCGATTTTTCTTTTTAGTCACAAGAATTATTAGTTTAGTTGGAATTAGATCAAATGACATATTTATTGTTTTTAAATTCATTTTAACTTCTATAAATGCATGATTTTTTGTGAGTTTAACATTGATTTTAAATATTTACGTAAGCAATGAAATTTTTTCGGACTTTTCACTTTAATATAAATTTGTCTACTACATTTGATATAATATTTTTATGTTTTCATTATTGATTTAATATGTTTGATTTCGAATAATTTTTTTTCTTATTTAAAATTATTTTTTCATTTCTCACAATACTATTATTAAATTGTTTGTAGAAACTTATGAAATTGCTTTACCTTACAAGACCTTACAAGTGACATTTTTCATAATAAAAATTATTTTTTAACGCAGAAATTAGCTGGTAAATGAAATTCAATTTTTAAACTGCACTAAATTTACACTTACAGGTGTATAGTTGGTGATCAAGAATTAATCCTAGCAATTATCCCAAAAGTCCACGCTATCACAATTTATATTGGAAAAACAGATGACTTTCTAAATTCACAGGCATTGTTGGTTGAAATTTTGTGTTTAAGACCCATGTAAATGCCTGTTGAAGCAAAAGTTAATCCTTTAGGATAGGATATTCATATTCAACTAATATTTGTCTGACAAATACATTATTACTACTCTTATTGCAACCAAAATCATATAATGTTTTTAGTTTCAATTTGTAAAAAAAAAAATGTATGACATAAAAGATATTGTAAATTAAGAAATCTTTTTATTCATTTTAGTATTTTACAAATAAACTACTTCGTAAAATATGAATTTACTTTGAATTAAGTCTAGGGAAAGAAAATTGAAATTGATATAAAACACAGTATTCAATGAATGAGTCAAGAGAAAACAAAAATGGGTATTTGAAACCATCTTCATTGAGAAAAAAAGTATGATCTTCCAGAATATGGCAAAATTTAAAGTATTTCTTGTTCCATGGGAATACCAAAAAGCTCGGTAATTTTAAACGAGTGCTTTGCTAATGATTTTGGCAAAATTAACAATAAATTATAGTTTTATAATGAGTGATAAAAGTTGGCAAATGTTTGGTAATTTTGTGATGAAATCTTAGAGTAAGGCATAAAAACCATTAAACCATAAAAACCATTATTTAATTTTCAATTTCATTCATTTTACAAAATGTGTGGTAATTATAACTGTATTTTGGAAAGTCAAAATATTGTTAACCTTTACCATATAAACGGGAAAATTATCAGGAATTACCTTCCCATAATAAATGCCATACATTTTGGTTTTGTTAATCAGAATTATGGCTTTTCTTTAAAATTAGAAATGTCATTATCAAGCAGTACGGTGATTTTACACGAAATTTTTCCTTCTTGTGAAAGTAGAGATTAAAATTTCCTGTCTGTGAAGAATTAGAAAACTGCCATGATAAATATTTAAATCAACAAAACAATTGCTTAATAACAGCACTAAATAACTACTTAATAGCAGCAAAAAATTTTGTACAGTTTAAGGAAATAGAAGGCAGTAGATATTTCAATTCTGTATCAAGAGATACAAGCTTTTATTGAATTAATTTTCATTTACCTAACACGATGTAAAAGTTATGTTTTTTTCCTTTCAGATATGGAGTCGGTTCCAGGCTTTGGAAGTGAAATTCCAGACGAAGAAATGTACATTCCATTTGACCTCATACCAGAAAATATCACAGGAGATAGAATAATAATACAAGGTCTTGGGAATCATACTGAAAACATATCAAGAAGTAACTTGCTAAAGCGGTTGCAGCCATATTTGAATAACAGATCGATTGATGATGGTGCTCTTATAGCTCTTTTGATAGCTTATGTATTACTGATTGTTACTGGTGCAAGTGGTAATGGTTTAGTTTGTATCGCCGTGGCAAGAAAACCTACCATGAGAACAGCTCGCAATGTATTTATTATAAATCTTGCAATATCCGACCTAATTTTATGCCTGTTCACAATGCCATTTTCGTTGGTTGAAATAGTCATGAAATATTGGCCGCTGGGTGTTTTACCTTGCAAATTAGTTGCTGGATTACAAGCAACGAGTATATTTGTAAGCACGATCAGCATAACGGCGATAGCGTTAGATCGTTACAAAGTAATAATTTATCCCACTCAAGACACTTGCCGTCCACTGCGCGCAGCCATGATACTATTCATAATTTGGTTCGTAGCTATTCTTTTAGCATTACCTCTGTTCATCTTCAGAACTGTTGTACACTTTCAAGTAAACTTACCTTGGTTCAAATCGGTAGATTACTGCATTGAACGTTGGCCATTAGAGCGCGGAAGAGGATATTATTCTGTTTTCTCAATGTTTTTTCAATACTTACTTCCTATAATAATTGTAAGTGTTGCTTATGCTAGAATTTGCCGAAAGTTGAAATATCGCATGGTTACTAAGGGTACTAAACTTCAGGAAAAACAAGCTAGAGACAAAAAGCGAGTGAGGAAAACAAATATTCTTTTGATTTCTATAGCTCTTATTTTTGGTTTGAGCTGGCTTCCATTGAACATTCTAAATATTATATCTGATTTCTTTTATCCTTTCTCTGACACTTCGACTTTCCGTGTGGTATTTGCATGTTGCCATATGGCTGGTATGAGTTCAGCTTGCTCAAACCCACTTCTTTATGGTTGGCTAAATGAAAATTTCAAAAAAGAGTTTAAGGAGATATTCGCTGCTTGTATGAGTTCTTCCTCATCCATTGGAAGAAATGGGGCTAAAAATGAAGGAACCGAATCATTCGCCATGTGCACAAAAAATCCAACCAATACTATTCAAACAGCTCTCCCTACTAATCACGCTGATACTACCGTCATAGATGGTGTGGGTGTTAGAGCTATAAAATGACTAGATGATCCCGAGAAAAAACGACTACCACCTTTACCAGAATGTTCAACTTCTGTTTAAAATTTTAAAATCATATACTTTTCTTATACAATTCATTTTAAGGAGTTTTTGCTGTGCAACGACATAAAATCACACTGTTAGAAATTTCCAAAAAAAATGGTTAAATAAAAATTTATTTTGTTATTTTATCATATTCAAACAGAACAGCCATACAACTATACAAAAGATGCTATTTAAACTATTAACTTTGAGAAAAACCGTTACTTAACTGATTTTTCAAATACGTTAAACAAACAGAATTATATAGCAATAAATAGACTCACCTAGCATAGCCACTTAGTTCCTTGAAACTGGGCACAAATTATAGTCGAGATAATCTGTCGCTAATCTGTGATTGAATATATGATCGACGGAACGGGAGTTGGAGCTCCAGCGTTGACAGCACACTATTTCTGCCATTCCCATTCCTTAGACGCGTGAAGAGTTTCTAGTGTCTCACACTCTCCAATTTGTGACCCTGGATTATTAGAATAAGATGCTCGCTTTCACATTCCGCGGTTATTTTGATAAAACATAATTTGACCGCAACCTAACTTCAATGCCCATTACGTAATGAAAAGAATAGTTCCAATGTCCAGTTAAATTTCTTTTTTTCTTTTTTTTCGGTTTTGAAATCATACTAGCTGTGAACTAGTTGTAAACAGTAAAGGTAAAAAAATTTCTTTACCGTAAATCTTACGGTTGATTGGGTGGACAGACTGCTACCGGTTACTTTACTATAATTTTAAAATGAAAATTCTAACTGTGTAGTTACTAATGTCTCCCAAAGAAAATGTAGATGTTTAGTTTTTTTCTACTGTTTTGTTCTGTCCAAATTTCAGCGTATCTTCTTAAGAATAATATTGTCTTTGTACGTAGTTTTGGCTTGAGTTTTACTAACTTTTTTTAATTGTAACTAAATTTTTTAATTACGAACTTTTTTTAATTGCAACTAAATGCTATTTAAATATCTTTTCGGATATTTTGATTTTATCTACTCATGTTTTAACGAACGGCATAAAAGAACTAATCAATACTTACGTAGCTTGTATCAATATAATAATATGTCAATTATTGTCATTAGGTTTTTTTATGAAAATTCCTTATTGTTTAATAAAATGACTGCTATTTGAAAAATTAAATAGATGGAAAAAAACTTTTTCTTGTCTGTTTCGGATGAGTTATTTTTATCTTCAATAAAATTTTTAAAAGTTGATAAAATATTATTGGAATTATTGAGGAATTCTATTAAGATGTGTTGATAAGTTTTTGTTGTTTCTATCAAGTCAAAGAAAAAAAATGGAGTTTTTAAACATACACTTAAGTCAATGTTCGTAGGAATCTGTATATGAAAATAAACATTTTATGATAAATTTACACAGTAAAAACTTCTTAATGTCTTCTTATTTCAAGGTAGCTATTTTTTAAAAAATAAGTTTTAAAAAATAATTTAATTCCTAAGCATTTTAGCAACAGTCGAGTGATCTTTTTAATTTTTTATACTTTTTATATGACTAGATATACGTTATTATTCATAAACCAAGAATGCTTAATAATTTTTAATTTATACTTGCTCAAGAATTCGTGAACTGTAAATATACAAAAAAGGTGGTTTTATTCCAGTAAACCTTATATTTTTTTTAAATAGTAAGCAGTTACTTTTAAAATAACTATAATGATAGAAAATTACACAGGAGTTATAAATTAAAGATCTTTTTATCTAAAATTATTTTGAATATTTCCTTAAAAGCTAAAGAGGTTACGCATAAATTGGATGTTTAAGGAGCGAATATTACAAAATAGAATGTCTTCTGTAATGTGTTACTAACTCATGTGGACCACAAAATACTATCAAGTATTCAGTAATAATTAGTCGTATTATTCTGTGCTTGGAAAGGAACATCTTCATGATATTTATGCGACTCACTATATCTAATCTATCACTGTATTGATCGTTGCTACGATCTTATACTCTTTGGTAACTGCAATCATCATGTTACTGAGAATGAAAGATTGTCTAGTCGTCGAGGGAAGTTATTCAACCATTATTAAACAATTGTGTGGCGTATATGAGGAATCTAAATTTCTTCTGGGTGCTACATAAAAGCCATGGATTCTCTTACAGCTTTAAAGAACTTTTATCCATGATAAAAATACCATTAAGAGATGGACTTGAAGTTAATCACACTTCTGAATATTTTACAATGATAAATAGATATCATATAAGCCTGACAAATGTCAGAGTTTCTAAAACTACTTAATTTTCGTGTATACTATATTTCGTGTGTAAGTGATTGCTGTGTAAATATTTGTTACAATGTGAATTTAAAAAAAAGTAACTATTGTTTGCATAATACATTTTAAGATAATGTTTATTTATTATTTTTATTGACCTGAAAGTAACATTATATATGTTTGTCAATGTGTGAAACAAAATAGTTGGTATATAAATATAATCTTCAATAACACTGGGCGATATCGAACTTTATCAAAATTTTTATATCATAATACATCGTCAAAAATATCGATATTTAATAATTTATCGTGTTAAGTTACCAAATTTACCTACACTGATTATATAATCTTATTCGATTAATTATCTTTATCGATACTATTCCCACAATGTCATGATTCGATATTCCTTGTGGTCGATGATGATTTATTATGAATGAAATCATTTTCAACAGTTATCGGTAATATTTGAAGTATATCGACTAGGTAATATCAGTAATATCACATAAATTTTTTTAAGTTGTATTTTATTTAAAATAAGCTTTTTTCTATTCTATTTCTGTTATTTCTATTAGTATTATCTATTGATTTTCTTTCTTGATTTAAGTGTTTCTTTAATTTCTGTATCCTCTCACCTAAATCGTATGATTGAGTGTTTCGTCTAATGTGATTTAAAGACATCTATCTACTTAAGCAACCACACAACCAAGCATATCTCCTTTTTTTAACTGTTGACCAGTTTAAAAAAACAAAATTTACAAGTTTTATTTATTTATTTTAATCTTGAAAATTATCTTCATGATTTCTTTATAATAAAACTAATTGCTGCATTGTGAACATTCTACAGATAATACATGCGTATTATTTTAATATGAACTGGAGCATTATATCCGTATCAACTTATTCAACATCTTTTCATATATATCTTTATCAACTTCTAATTCCTTACATTGATTTACAGTTGTTATATTTTTTTAATTAATTTTTTTTAAAAATTTTATCAGATATATACTTTTTCTGAGAAGACTGCCTCAACAATGTAAATATACTTAACACAATCCAGTAGGAAACGAACTTTATTCAAAGATATATACACTGATTATTTTAATTCAATGTATATTATAGTTTTCCGCTGTGCATATATTGTAGTGCATTCCTCATAATCTTTGTAATCATTAGGATTTGAATTTTTTCACTTTTTGTTGACATGTAAGTTGTTTTGGATGAATCTAAAATAATATGTAATGAAAGTTTCGTAATGTTCTGAAGAATGTGAAAATGCCTGTGTTCCAAAGTATACATTAATATTTATTGATAGCAAAATTATTTATTCAATGTATTCAAATTATTCGAGTGATTACTATTTAATGAATCAATATCATGAATATATAAATGTGTATAAATATTGTGTTTGTGAATTGTAATATATGAAAATGATACAATAGACATATTACCTACTAGTTGCATATCTTTTTTTTTCGAAATAATGATCCATTGTGCATAATCAGTCCATACAGGCATTCTGTTGGAAGATGTTAATTCGATAAATATGGTTATTATGCATAATATCAGATTAACATAAATAGTAAAAAAGAAAAAAAAATCAATTTAAAGCATTTTTTTAAAAATTATCTGGCTAGTATTGATAATAGCTAAGTAAAGTTTTCGTCAAGTTAACTGAGAGTGTGGAAAATTCCAAGTGGTTATTTACATACATGGCCTAAATTAATATGCTGTTCTAATTCACTAGCATAAAATAAAATGACGAAATATAAAAACATACCTTGCTACCGTAGTTAGTGTATTTACAACAAAAGCATCGCCTCACGTTTGAAACCTCGCCGTAAAATAAAGCAAACACTCTATTTTGATCTGCAGCGAAAGTATTCATTATTATTATTGTTTTCATTTATATTTGATGTGAGAGAAATAATTAAATCTAAGAGAAAGTATTCATTATTATAATCTGTTTCATTTCATTTTAATGTTAAAGATCTGCGTTATTTTCTTTAAAACTAATTAATATTTTATTTAAAATCTAAGTAATGGATAAGTTATTTATATTATTTCCTGCTATCTATTTCAATTATAACACAGCTATAAAAATGTTTTTCTTCGATCTTTTTTGGTAAAGCAAATCAATATCAATCGTTTTATATTATTGAAGATTACAGTTACGCTTTTTAAAAACTAAATATTTACTACAGTTTTTCTTTTGGATAATATCACCCATAAAATATTTCGATTCTATTTTTTTCAATTCTGATTTTAAAGGTGATTGTTTTATACAAGATTTCGCTACTTATTTAACTCGCTACTTATTAAACTTATTTAACTAGCCGGTTAAAACTTGTACAAAAGTTCTCAAGCTAACTTGCGTCACATTCGTTACATATAAAAACTTATTTATTTTGCATAAACTAATCACTCCAACTAAATTTAAAAAAAATAGCATGGTTGTCATGAATAATAACCAGTTAATGTTTAGTTAATGTCATGAATAATACATATTGGAGGAAATTTATCAGATTAGCTGATTGTGTCAGGTATTATGCGAATACTATTCACACACAAATATAATATTTTAACCATTTTATCATATTAGCCAACCATATTGATTGCTATAAATACTTAATAATTGATAATTGATATTATTAAGCATACTAACCAATTTATCACATGAACAGTCGCATACATAGGTAAAGCATAACATATATGTGCTGTTTTCTAAGACAACAGATTTGAAGATGCCAATTGGCAGTATAAATTGAAAATTTTACATATTTATTTTTTCATAGATTATGACTGAAATTAAACTATATTATTTGCTAAATTGTACAAATATTGAAGAACTTTTTTCAATTCTTTGTAGCATTTCACATTAAATACTGTAAAATATTGCAAATATCATTTTCTGTGGGTTAATTTTAAAAAGAACCATTTTCTCTCCCAAATAAATAAATTTGTTTCTATTTGATTATATCCTGATGGTAAAGAAATATACGGATTTTGTGGATCAGAATTTTAAAAAAGAGAAGTCTGACAGAAAAGGATGTTGTAATAGTTTGGCAATTTAAAAAAGATTTACTTTGCTGTAATTTTAGACAGACAAAATATGTAATATTTTGGAAAGAAACCAAATTCGTTTTTAAAATGTTGTGACATATTTATACATGCCACGAGCTTTAATTTTAAGTTTTCTTGATTCAGATTTTAATTCAGTGCTCCACAATAGCAAATGAATACCTTATTAAGTCTAATAACTCATTTCTGTTTTTTTTTACTTCTTAGAAAAAAGGATGTTTACTAAATTTCTACAGTTAATATTTTATTAAAGATCGCGCTAAACATTAATAGAAAGCAATTTTAATGAATTTACTGAAAAAAATAGGCGTGTTTTGTAATCTTCGTAGGAAAACATAACTAAATGGGAAACAATTATTTTGTACAAAGCATTTGTAAAGAATTTATTACAAACAAGATTTTTTCTAGACAACTCAAAATTCTGGTAACAAACGCTACGAACACACTTAACTGCAATCAATTTAATAATAAATACTTATTTGCATATTCATTTAATTATGTAGCTAAACATCTCCAACACATAAACTATTAGTTTCGCTTCTGAATAATAATCATCATTTTTAATTAACGTTTACAAAATTGTGACACAAAATTAAATGTATTATTTGCGAACCACTAATAATAAATGAAAGAAATATTTCAGTCATATTATGTAATGAGTCTTTATCAAACATGAACTTCTATTTCTTGAAATTATGTAAACTGCGTATAAAATGTATTTGAAGTTTAATTAAATATGTAAACAGTGTCTTTTAAAGTCAAATTAATGTTTGTATTTGAAAGTTCTCAGTATTAAAATATTATTGTATTAAATGTTTTTTTTTCATTTGCATTACTGTCTAAATTTTAAATTTTAAAAATATAGTTTTGTTGGAAAAGCTTCGTTAGGTTAAAGTTAATATTTTAACTTATAGCAAAATTAAAGATTGGGATTAAATAAACGATGAACGTTTTTTTTTTTTAATTTTTTTTAAAAAATTAATATTGAAACTAGTTATGACAGTATTCTTTTAAATTTAGCTTTTTATTGAAACACGCTAAACAGTTGTTTTCTTTTTTAAAATTTATTGCGATTGTTTTCACTCGGAGTTCGCATGATTAAAACAGAGGACACTGGAGATGAGCACATTTTAAAATTACAGTTACTATTAGAATGACTATATTTAGTAAAGAAAACGAATACAAAATATTAAAATCTATAATAACAGAACTTCCTTTGAAAGAAACGCTCAAAGCAGTAGAATTTTCATAAGAAAGAATAATTGAAGCAATAAAGAAAAAAGAAAACAATGGAAATAAAAATGCGACTACCGAAGCTGACGTCTTCAGGGGGCACCAGCTCCGGAAGCCATAAGAACAAAACCTTTTCGATTGAGAGAGCCAGACAAATGTCAAAAAATACTCTCTCAGTACCCCGAAGGATTTGCAAAAGTCCAGGAAGAAATATAAAAATACATAAAATCATAAGAGTGTAATACAAAAATTAGAATACAAAAACTCACAGTAAACTAATCAAACAGCAAATTCATGAAACTAACTCAATGTAAAAGAAACATCTGAAATAAAAGAAAACAACGCCCCCTATTAAAATGCGCAGTAAGAAGAAAAAAAGGATAGGAAAGGTAAAGATTGCGTAGCAGATTAATATAATACTTAACTGGGGCTGCTCAGTCAAGACTTTAATTTCGCCTTGTTAAAAGAAAGAAATAATAAACTAATATTTCTCAATCATTTTCCTAATCAAAAATTTAGCATTACAGTAATTAAAAGGAAAATCATAATTTCTCAAATTTCTCACAAAATTACTTGTTGCCTCCTGAAAACACTCAACGTTATTGCAATTTTTTTTAATTTTAAAAAATTGAGAAAAAACTACATTTCTGAAAATTTTACTGCACAAATTAGTATTAAAATTACAGAAAAAATAAATTTAAATTTAAGAGCCTTTCGTTTATCGAAAACACCAATTTTAATTTGTATATATATATATNTATATATATATATATATATGCAATTGTTTATGGTTAGGGTTCACGTTGTTAAAATGGGGGTTATCGGAGAGAAGCACCTTTAAAAGTGATTGCAAATCATTATCATTGGAATAACTATATTTATTAAATTTTTACATGTGACTGTTTTCGGTCGGGGCTCACGTAGTTAAAATGGAGGTTAACAGGGAGTAGCACCGTTTGAAATGACCGATATCATTACTATTAGAATGACTATGTCACATTTATACATGCAATTGTTTTCGATCCGGGTGCACGATATTAAAATGGAGGTTAGCGTAGAGGAGCATATTTTAAATTACTGTAATATTTATTATTAGAATTACTATATTTATGAAATTTATACAGGCAATTGTTTTTGCTCGGGGTTCACATTGTTAAAACGAAGGTTATTGGAGAGCAGTATCTTTTAAAATGACTGTAACCAGTCTGATTAAAACGACCGTATTCAATAAAATTATACATGCGATTGCTTTCATTCGGGGTGCAAATTTTTAAAATAGAGGTTAGTGGGGAGTAGATCCAGTTAAAGTTATTTTCCTAAAAATCAACAATCATTATTAAAATAAAGCATAACAAATATAAAGCAAAATAGGCTAATGCCCCTTATTTACTTTCTTACATTTTCTTCTACTTTTCTTCTTTCCTTTACTTTCTTCTATTTTTTTACATTAATTTACTTATTTTTTTATGTTTAAGCAGCACAATAGACTTTACTTTCTGAGATTCTCATCACATAATTCAAGTTAATGTTCATTTCTGAGTTTTTATATTTATTATTGTTGATCTTTAAACAAGAGAAATTCGCAACTCTATGCAGACATTTTCCCAGCAGTATTCTTATTGTCCCTTTTTTGGTTCAAGGTAGGTTTTTCTAACTGTTTCGGTAAGCCGAAGAAACTCTTTAATGGATAACATTTAGCCCGAGCAGTGCTGTTTGCTCAATCTTGCAATGAATTAAGAATAAAATTATATTAATGTTAAACTTTTAGTAAGAGAATTCTTGGATTTAATAATTCCAGGATATTTTAAACGCTTGTATATTGGATATGTTACAAACACTGACTATATTTTACAATTGTAGGAACTTTTATGATGTATATTTTTCACACAAATTTGACTTAGAGTAATGCAAGTAAAAGATAAAATAATTGAGGATATTTAGTACCCATTAATGCATTTAGCACATTAAGTTAACATTAATGAATTAATGACTGAGTTGTAGTTCTTACACAACACTTTTCACGCTAATACTAAAGGCCGTAAAATAACATAGAAAATTAGGAAAGTTATCCAGGTTGAAAAATGCATGTTTTTATAAAATAGCCTCCCAAAAGTAAAAGAGATATTGCAACATACTGAAAATATCAAAATTAAATTTACGTTATATGTCAAAAAATAAGTAGTTCTTACTCAACTACTCAATAGAACTCAGTAGAACTCAATAATGTAGTTCTTACTCAACACTTTTTACGCTAATACTAAAGGCTGTAAAATAACATAGAAAATTAGGAAAGTTATGCAGGTAGAAAAATGCATGTTTTTATAAAATAGCTTCCCAAAATTAAAAGAGATATTGCAACATCCTGAAAATATCAAAATTAAATTTACTTTATATGTCAAAAAATAAGTAGTTCTTACTCAACTACTCAATAGAACTCAGTTTAACTCAATAATGTAGTTCTTACTCAACACTTTTTACGCTAATACTAAAGGCTGTAAAATAACATAGAAAATTAGGAAAGTTATGCAGGTAGAAAAATGCATGTTTTTATAAAATAGCTTCCCAAAATTAAAAGAGATATTGTAACATACTGAAAATATCAAAATTAAATTTACGTTATATGTCAAAAAATAAGGTATCGCAACATTTATGTCAATTAAAATATTTGTTATTTGAGTAAATTAATCGGAATACATTATTTTATTTTATAACCATCGTTGAACAGCCGACCTACTTTTGAGTTCACAGCTACCAATGCTTAACTCTATAGCTTTGTAATTTTGAACCCAATCCAGAAGACAAAGAAACTCATTAATGAAGATTTGGGAGAAATTTTCCTTCGTGGAGGACTTTTTTGATGGAACTAACCCGCATTTGTGTTGCATGGGGAGGAAGACCACGAGAACCCCCCACTGTTAGACTGACGGCAAGGGGGCTCTAACCCATGACCCGTCCACCACTGAGGATATTTCACGTCAGCACTGTGGTCGGTGTAAGCCGGATGCGGATTCGTATAAACCAGCAATCACTGGGATTCAAATCCGGTTTACCTCATTGGAAGGCGAATGCTTTATCTTCTGAGCCATCGTGACTCATAGAAGGTTATTTAAGGTTACCCAGAAAATATAAACTATAAGTCATCGAAATAATGATCAAAAGTGCAACTTTTTTATACGTTATTTTTTTAACTCGCTGTTTTAGAACCACTCTCGAAATTTAAAATGCAAACTTAAAAATTTATGGTAATTGTTCATAAGAGTAAAGTCTGTTAGGGAGAAAATGCATTTTTAATTAACAAACACTCATCATTGCGAATATATTTTGTTAAACTTAACAGCATAGATTAATCAATCTATATTAGGTCTACACGTAGTGCAGATATTTATTTTCTTGTTTTCTTTAATAACTGCAAGCTAACTAAACAAAGACTATTTGGCTTTTAATATTATAAGTCAGTTTCCTTGGTTAGAGGAAATTTTTATTGGTTTCCTCATAAATTTTTGGAGAGGAGAAGTTGATCACATCTGTAAGTTTTTGGTTCTTTTATTGGTTAGATCAAATTTTAAGTTATTTTTCTTCGACTTCTGTTTCTCCTTTCTTATTTTGAAAAAGGTACTGAGAAGAAAGAGAATGGTTAAAACTACCGAAATATGGAGAAATTTATCATGTTCTGACTCATTGGGAACACCAAAAAATTTGGTAATTTTTACCGAAGCATTTCGGTATCGATTTTGGTAAAACTCACAATAAAATTTGATAAAAGTTGCAAAATTTGGTAATTTATCACAATAGTTTGCAGCATGGAATAAAAGCCATTCATGCAACTAAATTTACTTTTCAGTTTTTTTTACTAAGTGTGTGGTAATTAGAGCAATAATTTTGAAAAGTAGAATTTCCGGTAAGCCGTTGCCATATGAACAAAAACTTACCAAGTAAACAGTTTAAATACCGTATATTTTGTTTTAATTAACTAGAATTATGATTTTCTACCAGAAATGTCATTACCTTGTAGTACGATATTTTTACCAGAATTTATTTTCTCTGTGTGCCATGTAATTGAAAAAATAACGTAAGTGCTTCACGGTAGATTTAGAGAAAAGTGACTTGACAGCTATTTTCTTTATAGAATTTCTTTTTTGTTAATAGAATGCAAAAATTAGAAACTGATTTAATTTTGAAAATAAACTCTTTTTGTAATTACAAAAATACCAAGTAAACAAAAATCTCAATTTCGAATTTCTTGCCTCCTACGCTGATTCTTCTATTACAAAGCTGCATTCTAATTCATCCTTTAAAGATCAAAATCAAGAATTAGCAATAAGTTTTTTGAAAAGATTAATGATTTTTTTCAGCATCAAGAAAAATAAAGTTAAGTGTGATGCACATCTATCATGCCGTAATATATAATGCAATTCTGCATATTGTCTTTGTACTAAGACGGGGAAATTGATGATATATGGTCAAAATATAAAGGAACCACTTTTATTGTAGACAAATCAACATCCTTCTATATGAGGCAGCATTTTTAAAAATCACGACCATGACCACATTTATAACTTTTATAACTTCAAAAATATTATGGCAACAGATCATGAGAAAATAATTTTTCATTAAGTTCCAAGATGAGCATTACATTTCAACAGTAGAAAGCATTTCTTTTTAATAAAAAATATATCCAATGAACTAAGGGGCCAGGGGAAGCCCCTCCCTCAGTTCTCACACCAACAAATTCCAATTAACAGTGCATGCGAATTTTCTTATCTATTTTAGCAGCTTAGGAACAGATCCAAAAATTGGCGAGTTATCAATGAATAATAAAACCAAAAACAAATCCAACTCCGTATTATTAACATTATATTTAAAGAAAAATCTGGCTACACTTTAATCACCAAAAAGACTGTTAGAATTCAAAATAGTAAGTAAGCGAGGCATTTTTGTGGTGAAAGAATGAAACAGCTTATAGTGAAAAACTGAATGGAAGTTTTTTTTAAAAAAACAAAAAAAGATTTTGATACTCGTTATGTCGCAGCACTGAATTAATAAATGATACACTTGTATGAAAGGAAAAGTTAGCCATTACAATGGTTGTTAAGAAAAGAATAAAATTATTTATACTCGCTTTTTATAAAATGTGATAAAAACTAAATAAACAATATAATGTAATTATTACAAGATTAAGAAAAATTGAAAAAACTTAAATTTATCCAATTACAGAAATTTGAAAGTTAAGAAATATGTAATGCCTATAATTGTATCACAATTTCAAAGTTAAACGGCCATAATTTAGAGAAAACACTTTGAAATTCAATTTCAATCTTGTAGATGACAATATAAATTGTTTCGACTGTTACATCAATTAGTATTAGTGATCTCACGCTCAGAGAGTTCATTTGTGAAGCGTTTGTTGCTCGAGGCAACGTCATGCCTTATTAAAGAGAATAACGAATATTTCAATTACAATGTTGTTTCCGCAAGTCATATTTTTGAAAAGTTTCGTAAATTCTCTGTTATTTAATAATGAAACGATTTGTAAACTGTTTAAGGATAACTGGATCAGTAACGGACAAGAAATAAGTCATTTTAGTTGACAAAAAACTGTTAAGAGTTCAAGCAAATAGTTTGCGTCCCCCTGAAAAAACATAAAAAGAAAGTGGCGATGAAGTGTGGGAAAAGTAACATTCCCCGAATTGAAAGAGAATAATGGCTATTTAAACTCCTAAAGTTTATTTTCCAAAATCGGGTAAAATAGACAGTTAACACTCTTTGATATTTATGAAACAGAAAAACTTTTTGAACGTCTATTGTAATATTGAACATCTGCTATAGCATCTAAAGTTTGTCTACTAAACCATCATTTCAAATCATCTTTTCGACGCTGTCATTTAAATTCTCAAACCTTTACGGATCATTAAATTTGATGAGCGCAACTTCGAATTCACACTATATTACACATATTAATGCGTACAACAATAACAACAGGTTTATTAAATTATTAAAAAAAATCTTGCAGAGGTTAAAATGTGACTTTTTCATATGGTTTCAAATTTTTTAAATAAATAAATTAAGTAAACAAAATAAAATAGTATTGCTGACAGAAAGCAACACAGTTTCCGAGACTGCTAACTGATAATATTTATGGGCGATAAAAATCTTTTGAGTACACAATAGAAAATAATTTCGATTGCAAAGTTTTGAACTGATGGATTTTTTGTTTTAATTTATATTGGTTTTGAATAAATAACTTATTTAATTATGTGTAATTTTAAATCTAAACTAATACGATATAAATCGTAAAAAAAATTAGTAATTAACTGATTATTTTTTAATAAAATGTTAATTTCAAATCCACTCTTCTACCAAAAGAGAACTATGCTTTAATTTTTTACCTCATCACAATTATTGTAATTATTGTAGGAATAAAAAGTGTACTATTTTTTAAAGTTCCGGTGATAATCTTTCAAAAGAAGCTATCTTTTTTAACCATAAAATTTATTGATGCCATGGAGACTGCAGCTTTCGTATTATTTTTGCTCCAAGAACATTTATTCTGGAATTTTTGTATTAAGTTATATGAATTCAATGAAACATAATTAACTTTTATCATAAAGTAGTAATATATTTCAGTAAAATGCTTATTATTACAATATTTGTAATACTTGAACCTTGTTTGCTTATTTTTTATTATTCAAATGGTAGTAAAAAGTAGATATTTTAAAAATGAAATCAAACTCGAAAACTAAACTAATTAAAATAAATTAAATAAGATAATGATTGGAAACTAAATGAAAATTGAACTACTTAATTACTAAACTGAATAAACAAACTTAAAAAAAAACAATATAAATAATACAATATTTGTCTTGAAGCACTCGAGACGTTTCAAGTTCCCATTGTTTCAGTTGCTTTAATTGGCGCCATTAGTTCTAAGTTGTAAATCATGCTTACTTTTTAATGTATCAAGATTATTAGTGAATTAAAAGAAATAAAGTAAAGCTAATTTTGCTTTAAAGTATTTTCTTTATCAACTTAAGTATCTATCATTTTAATTTAACTAATAATTAATTTATAAAAATTAATTTATTAATAAAATTTAAATTTCACATCAGACATATTTATTAGTCAAGCTCTTATGGGATTGGTATCATTAAAATTAATTGACGTTTAATAAAGTATTTTTCTGAATTTTTTTCTTTTTTTGCAATTAGCCTGTGAGAAAAGAATTCATTTGGCTCTATAGTTAGAAGTTTAATAATTACTAGTTTTTACATCGTCTTTATTAAGGTAATATTATCATTTCATTCACGATGAATACTTTTTTTTGCAAAATGAATACAACTATTAGCTAGATTCAATACTTTTCCAGAAAGGATTACTTAAGAACCACATCATAAATTTACCCTGCACTGTTTTTAATACTGATACTATTATTAATACTACTTACTTAGTGTGTGTTGAAAACTTTATCTTTCATTTTATTGGTATAACGGTATATATATACATATATATATATATATATATNTATATATATATATATTAGAATATCATTATCAACTCACATAATTATATCCGCAAAGATAGTGCTTTCTAATATTGCATTATTATAGCCAAAGCGAAATACAGCTACGAAACAGTACCAAAAAAGAGGGAAGAAACAGATTTGTAAAAAAAATTTCACTTAGTAAAAATCACAAAAATAGCGACCAATACAAAATAATATACAGATAGGAACATGTGAGGCAAAAAGAAAACAAATTTCATGCCTTTATGAACGATTTACATAAATAATTTTAAAATATTTACATAGCTGAGTAGCGGATTACAAAATATGAAATTAAAGCGTGAATAGAGAGTAATGGTATATATTTTTACAGATCCTTCATATTGAAGTAAAGAACCCTATTTGATTTGTCTGTTACCTTACAATGGCCCGAAAACTGGACTTGCGCAAGGTAATAACATTTTATACTGGATAATTTAAAGTTTATTATTAATAAAAAATTTAAATACAAGTTTTAATTGGATAAGTTTTATCGAAATTATTAGCATTTATTGAATAATATTAATTATTTACTTGAATAATGCAAAAGGTGGTAGGTTAGTATTACTGTAAATATTACTGTAAACAGTACGGTATAGTATTTCACGATAAAATGGATTTTACGGATGATGTACCCGAATTGCAGGTATTTCAATTTGATCCGGAATTTTTTTACAATGTATATGATCTTAACTCAAATCTTTATCCTCGATAACAGGCACTCATTCTGTATATATTCACTCACTCCGCGTATATTTTTCTAGCCCTTTTATTGCTTAATGTCGGAGATAAAATAACATTAATATTAAAAGAGTATTTTCAAAAAGTTTTTTTCAAAAAAGTATTTTTTCAAAACATTTAAAAATGCAGCTGAATAAGATCTGGGATATACTCATGTAAGATCTTGTACAGAAGGGTTTGAATTCCTCCCCTCCCAAATTAGGGTATTCGGGTAAATCAGACAGGTCGCTGCAACATATTTCCTCAGAGGAGGAAACGTAGGTTCGTGCTAGCACTTGACGAGAGATCTGGCGAAGCCCCCCACCCTGTGGCATTTATTAAAAGAAACATGAAAATTCTCAAACAAAAATCTGTAGATGATCACAGCAGCAATAAAATACCATTATAAAGTCATAATATTGGTTGGTTTGCTCCACATTTGACTGGACAATATAAATCAACTAGTTACAGATATTTAATTTGCATAATAGTTTCCATCTCGCCTAGAACTGGAATTCATATCCTGGACATCAACTTAGGCGTTGACATACCAGAAGACACTTATATTCAGCATTATTCATAATTTAGATGGAATACAAATTATCATTTATGTACCTGGCAAAATTATAAGTTCATGCAAATAGTAAGGTAATAGTAAGGTAGGGCAAAAGATCTTCAATATCGACGAATCTTCACCAAAAGCCAACAGTAATGTCAAGACACTGGAGAATTAACAATTAATAAATACTGGAAAAAATGATTGCTGAGAACAAATGACCTTAAGCTAAAAAATGGTAAAGCTATAGACTTTAAGTTTGAAAGAAAACGTTAAAAAATGCGCAAGATAAGTATTTGAAGTAGTTCCTTTGTTCTGCGCATGCGGAAAAATTTGAAATTATAGTTTAGATACTTTTTTAAGGGAAGTTCAAAACGATAAGGGGTTTTCGCATATTTAATTTTGTTCTTACTGTCAAGTCATTATAGGGTAGTGCGAATTGCAATACTAAATATTAAGATGTGTGAAAAACTCTTGATTATTTTGCGCTTTCTTTTAAAAAGTACGAAAACTACTTCGAAATTGTTTGAAACGTTTTATATTTTTAAGATATTTAAATCAGAATTTTCTCATTAGTTGCCGAATACGATTCACTACAAAATTGTGAAAAAAATATTTTAAAAATTTTTACGCCCTGGCAAGTATAAAAAAAACTACTTTAATTACTCATATCTTACACATTTTTTAAAATTTTATTTCAAATTTTAGAACAATAATTTCCTAATTAACCTTAAATTGCTCCAAAAATTTTGCTTAATCTTGCTGAATATTTTTAAAGTTATGGCAAAAAACATAAGACAAACAAATTAGTTTCTTATAAATATGTTTATATCTGAGTAAATATTTAAACTAGATTAACGAAATTGTATACAGTCATTGCAAATGACAACCCAAGTAATAACAATACAAGTTACAAGCTTGTAGTTTGATTTTCCAGCACAGGGTGTTAAGAAATACTTGTTTCCTTGCTTAATTTAGTGACGGTCTCTCGAACCTCTGATAGTTTAAAATTTTATTTCAAAGTATGAAAAGTCGCATGAACTAAATAGTTATAAATTTACAAAATATTCTTCGAGATATTTCTTGAGAAATTTAAAAAGATTTCAAAAACTGAAAGCGTCTTTTCCATTATTGTAGGGTAGTGCATTCCATTAATTTTGAACTTTTAAAAAAAAATTCTTTCTAGAAGTGTTTTTGGTATTTTAGTGAAAAAAGTTGTAAAATCTGATTATATTCTCCCTCTTCACGAATAAATAATAAAATCATTTTCCAAGAGCAAATAACTTTTTCAAACATATAGCTGAAATATTCAAAATTCGAAATCAATATTTTATTAAGCACGAGTAAAGTGCAAAAAAAAAAAATTATTTTTTTTAAATAAAAATACTAGTAAAAATTAAACAAAGAGCACTAAGCAGCAATTTTTAGGCGTAGAGATGATCTCTTGCGTCCAAAGGTTTCTTGAAAATAATAGCTATACGAGTTTTAATACTGTTATTTAAGAGTTTTTACATCATTACATTTCTCTACAGTTAAAAATAAATAAAATAATAATTCGCAAATTTCAATGATTTAATTTATACTTTTATAATTCAATATACACTGTAAAAATTTCTGGATCAAATTACGGTAGAAAATAATCGCAGCCTGTATGCAGCATACGTAAAACCCATTTTACTGTACTTTTCTTTTTACTGCAAAATTTTATACTATAATTTTTACAGAAGTATTTGTTTAATTACAGTTATTCAGCAATTTCGGTTGGTTATTCGCAAATACAAACATCTTTCTGATTTCTTAGATTCTTTATTCGTACTGGCAGATGTGTACTGTCAAGTTAATACGATCTCAAAGGTGCGTACTGTCAAATTAAAAAAAAACATTATGAACGCTAAAAAATTGCTTAGTAATTTACCCTTAATATAAGTTTGTGGACATTTTTATAACCTTTAAAATATAGTTTTTTACAGGTAATAACAACAAAAATGTTTAATAAAAATTCCTAAAAACTGTAGATTTACATATAATAAAAAAAAATGCGAAATTAAATTGTTTGTTTACTTTGTTTCGTCATGAAGCATTACAGTTTTGCAAAATTCCATTTTCTGTAAAAATTAGTTTTCACTGGCATAAGTTTGGAAAGCATTGGAAAAGTAGTTTCTTTCTTAATCGTGGAAATTGGAAGCTTTATTCCTAACTTACAGATACTTTATTGAAATAAAATTTAATTTATATTAATGTTTAAAAAATAAAATTTTTTAAACATTTGCATAAGCATTTCATAAACTTTAGTCTAAAATTATTAAAATAATAGCTTTAAAATTATTTTTTCTTGCATATAAATTTCAAATATTTCGAAAACAAATCTCTTATTTTGCTTTTGTTTTTATAATCAGCAATAACACCAAATATTTCAAACTAATTTCTAAATGCTAACTTTATTTGTATCGTCTAACAGAAATACTATGCCATCATTTGTTGCTTTGTTTACTGAAAGCCACATTAATATTTTTATTGTATTTCAAATCTTCAGTTTAATGTAGCTAGTTGCAATGTTAAAAATTCATTCATTAGAAAATAAACGATATAGTAAATAATTAAATACTTTCTTTAAACAACTGCAATCTACTATAAATTAATAGAATACATTTTAAATATTTTTAAAGAGGTACAGCTTAAATGAATTTCATTTTAAAACTTTCAAAAGAATCGATTGTTTTTAATGTGAAATTTGCTTAATGATGTCACGTTTTAACTTCTATATTAGTATTGTTTAATGCATGTATACTTGATTTAAAAAAGGGAAACCAAGCCCCATGTGACTTTAACAAAAGCTGAAACTTTTTAAACTATTTCTTTGGAAGATGTATTTTTATTAATAAAAAATGTATCTGAATATGTATATATGTATATAAGAACAATCTATAACCATCTTTGCTTCAGTTTTATCATATGAGGGGAAAAAACTACCAAATGAATGGTTTAAACAACTTATATTTTGGTTTTATTAACCGGAATTATTTTTACCTACAAATATAATAACCAAACTGATCGACAACTTTAACACATTTTTTTTTTCTGTGTGAAAAGAATCCTAACTTTTTTTTGCATTTGTATTTATACGTAGGAAAATATCTGGAAATGTTTTGGAAGAGAAAATATGTTTTATTGAGAGAGAATTCCATTCAGCAGTTGAAAGAAGCGCAATAAAATTTTTAGTGATGCGCTTTAAACAACAAAATAAAAAGCTATTTTGTTTAGCTATGCAAATTCTTCCAACAGTCGTAACGATAGGTTATAACATAACTTAACAACTATTCAAACTTCAACAAAGCGCAATAATAATAATGAAAAACGGCTATTGAGCCAATGACAATCTTAAATGAATTTTTCTTTAAATTACTTGTTCAACATATTGATTGAAACCTGATATTTTTTTAAACCTTAAAAAATGACTGGATCTGAAATATTAAAGATGTGTAATTATTTTTTTACTTACTTTGTATACAATTTAATGTCGTATGAATGTCATTTGAAAATAGCTTAATTCACCTTTTATTTCTCTTAAGATTTATTAGAAATTGTTAGCATCAATAGATGATTTTATTGGTAAAATCAATCCGTATTATGGCTATCAATTTCATTGCATTATACAATGTTTTCTTGGTGTTTCCCGTTAAAAGTCAATTTTTATTTTATTCAATTAAAAATTAGCCATTTCATAGTATAAAATACTGTGAGAAATAAAGTATGATCAAAACATCGATAGCATGGTAAAATTTACAGTATTTCGGACTCTATGGAATGGAAAAGCCATAAATTAACCTACTTATCCAAAATCAAATGTGTCTGAACTAGCTATTTATCACCTAAAATAACATATTCCAACCGCAATATAGGTAGAGTTTCTTTCTTTTTCTCTCTTTCTTGCGAAAATGCCCAAATCACTGATCAAAAAATATTGCCAAAAGTACCAGAATATAATATGATATTTACCGATTTTCTACCTCCATGGGAATATCAAAAAGCTCAGTAATTTTTACCGAAGGGCTTTAGTAAAGATTTTGGTAAAATTGACAATAAAATATGGTTTTGTAATCTGGGATAATGTGGTGAAATTTATTAATTTTATTGTGGTATCTTAGAGCATGGTGTAAAAGCCATTTATTCAGTTAAATTTACTTTTCAGTTTTTTTTTATTACGCGTTAATACGTGAATTATGTGTTAATACGTGATTAAGAATTATAATCTAAAACCAGAATTTTCGGGTAAACTGTTACCACATGAACGGAAAATTATTAACTGAATGACTTAAATGGTATATTTTGGCTTTTATCAACCAGAATTATTGTTATTTATTCTACCAGAGATGTCACTACTACACATTACGGTAAATTTATCAGAATTTGTCTCTTCATATAGTAAGTGAATGTTTAAGCTTAGTTAATTAGCGAGTAGCATATTTAATTATTATATAAGTAGCTTATTTGTCTTAATCATTTTTTTAATTGACGTAAAATTAGTAAACTGAATTATTAACCTCAGGTTTGTTTGGTATTTCGAAGGATTTCAGTAGAAGAATAAGATTTATTTTTGTTTTTGGATCTTTGGTACCAGCATAACATGGAAAAAGATTTCTTTGATAATTATATGCAGAAAGTTATTTAATTATTTTTTTTGTGTTTAAAAATGAAAAAAAAAATCAATTAAGTAAGTCAATATAACAGTTTCAAACAGTTCTTAAAACGTTTGAAACCTCATGATCGCGAGATTAAGCTTATACCAAAGTCTTAGGGGACAAAAATAAGTTCAGTAATTGGCACATAGGGAAGTAGGAGGAATTTTAATTTTTTAAGAAGAAGTCTTTTAATTATTTTAAAACCTAAAAAAAAAATATTTGTTGAATATTTTTAACATTTACAATACATGAAAACAATATTGAAAGTTGTAATTTTTTAATTTGCAATATATATCAGTCATTTTTTCGCTTACATGTTCAGTAGTAAGAATTTAATTTGTAAGAAACATTCTCTTACTTTTTTTTAAACCTAAAAACATAAAATTTATTGAACATTTGTAACATTTACAGAACAGGAGAACAATACTGAAAGTTGTAATTTTTTATTTTATGATAAGTATCAACCTTTATTTCTCTACCCTTCGGAAACCTCAAAATTGTTTTAAGTGCGCAAAAAACTCTAATTTAGTACTAAAAAGGCCTCAAACTTGCTAGGACTATAAATAATACATTGCTTTACATTTTATTAAACAGCAATTCCATTCATTAAATATCTAAGATAAAGCAAAAATATACAACAAATAAAATGTAGCATTTGCAGTTCTTTTTATTTTCTTTCGTAACTTATAAAACAAGTCCTATTATAGATCTAAGGTAAGTCTAGGTTATATGTCTAGGTTGGATAGACATGAAAGAGAAATTACCAGTTTTAATATCTTTGTTAATATGTCTGCAGGAGATGTATTTTCACAGGAAGCAGTTTAACTTGTTTACTAATTTTAACAAAGTGTTGATTCGCGACAGTTTTAATTAATAATTTTTAAATTAAAAAAAAATTTAATTTATAATCGAGCAAAATTTTTAATTTTTATTGCTTTTTGTCAAAATTTATGCAGGAGATGTATTTTCCCAGGATGCAGTTTAACTTTTTTGACAAAGCGTTGATTTTTGTAACAGCAAAATTTATGTAAAATTTAAAATTTTTCTTTATTTACTGGTCAATTATGTTTTTTGAATAGATATTTTTTTGTTTTTAAATACGTATGTTACATTTTGCTTACAACTAGATGTTCAAATTCACTACGCGCGATGCGTTTGCTTAATATTTTCCAATAAATAAACTTAGTTACATAATTTTAATTTCCCTTAATGTTTTCGTTTGGTTTCGAAAGATTAAAATTGAAAGCTAATAGGAATAAATCCTTAAGTTTTTTCATAATATTAAAACACTTTTTTTTTTTAAAAAAAAGTACAAAATATACATATTACATTCCGATTCTGCAGACCTAACATATTACCTGATTTAACCCTTTTACTTACTAGATAGAATCCTACAAATTATCCTATTCAACTCAGAATTTGATGAATATCAGTGTATTAGCTGTGGAGAGGAATACAATTCCACTACTAAAAATGATGACTGGATAAGATGCGTAAAGTACATGCAGTGGCTCCAAGTAACACGTACAAACTTTAAAATACTTTGTCAAAAATGTTATTCAGTTTTTTTGAAAGCGATAGATCTAGTTAAATTTTTGGACCTTTTTTCTATGATAAAATTCCGTCTTAACATCTCATTGCAAGTTTTTCATGGTTAATTGTATGAAATTGGCTATTTTCCAAATTTTAACTTCACTTTTTATTTACTGTATTGGGTGGCCAACTTCCTTCAATTTTATTTTTTGTTCTCAATGTTTCATCATTTTTTACTCAAAATATGATGGGTTCATGTATGAAATTTAGAGTATGTATAAACATTTGTTGTATATCTATACCATTTGTTTTATATCAGTATTTTTATTTCAGTTTGAAAACAATTTGCTCTTCTATCCTAGACTTATCATATCATAAGAAAGCCTAATAATAATAATAATGACTTCCATATTATGAATTATATATAATGTGAAAATCTATATATGATAGTAAAAATTATTTCATAAAACGATAACATGAATCGTCGATGGGTTTTTTTTCATGTACACAATTTTTAAGGAAAGCTAAATATTCCATGACAGCATCCATTATATGAAATAAGAAGATGCTTGCGAAAAATAATGACAGAAAAATAAAGACCAACATACTGTAC
The DNA here is from genome assembly GCF_043381705.1 of Parasteatoda tepidariorum. NCBI lineage: Eukaryota > Metazoa > Arthropoda > Arachnida > Araneae > Theridiidae > Parasteatoda > Parasteatoda tepidariorum. Next base: position 56,100,462 of record NC_092214.1, read on the forward strand.
CAGACATATTAAAAACTAAGTAAAACAAGATGCGTTAATATTTAGAAACAATTTCTTTGTTATTTTATTTGTTTCCCTTTTTTAAATATTATTTTGAATTTGGGAAGTTACTTTAATATATTGCCCATTAAACACGATAAGATATGTTTTGATTATGATACTTAATTAAACTCTTCTAATTATGCCGAGGTCAAGCCTGTATTATTATTGTGGATTGCATAAAGCAGTCAAAAAGGAGATGTGAAGTTATTTTATTAATTTTAACAGTTCATTTGATATTGGTTCGATATTTTAACCTTTTGTTTTTCTTTGAGGGAAACTCACATCCCGCTTGCATAAAAAGAAATTTTGAGCTCTGAACATACGAAAATTATTTTTAATTATGAGTTTTGTTGAAAATGGAACCCTCGAAATTTCGCACAATTGTGATTTGTGAGTATTGCTTGGTACCAATTCATTGGTGCCCATGTAAAACATTAAAATTAAATTTGGTTCTAGCATTTAATTCGTACACAGCAGATAGTAATAAATTGGTTCGCAGATTTCACACAGGTAATTTCGACCATACCGCTGACAGGCTTGTAGGATGGTCAGGTAGCTGGAGCTGACCTCATGGTAGAAAGATCCCGGTTCCGAATCCCGCTTCGGGCAGTAATGTAATTCTCTACCTCTATTCTATTTGCCTTTCTTATATTGGTGGGGTGACATTGACACAGTTATATGGTGCCCAAGAAAAAGAAATCAATACCATTTGTTAAGTATCATGATTGCATGATGTATAAATTGTCATATAGAATCAAAGGTGAACAATAATGAACAAATGGTCACCATTGAGTCTGACCCACCTTAAAATGTCAATGAATTATCGCTGAACAAATATACGTCAGTATACTGGAACTGTTAAACTACAAAGACAAACGGCCTAGATTCATCAGAATATCCACTAATATGTTATTATATTACATGAAAAAGCTAGATTACGCACTGCACAAATTATAGAGGCAAATGTACAAGAAATTGCTATTGGAATAAGTTCATCGTCATCCATACTCTCCAGACCTATCTCCGAATGACTATTACTTTTTTTCTCTATTTGGACAACTTCTTAATACGAAAACAATTTGATTCCAGCAGTGTTTCAAAAATAGGAATTCGGGACTCTTGTGTACCAAAGAGTCATATTTCCAGACGAAACATAGCTTCGAACTCAGAACCTAGAAGATAAGGGAATTCCTAGTTCAGGCAATGATACAAACTAGACATCGGGGAGGATTTTTTGATGGGACTAATCCGCATTTGAGTTACATAAAGAGGAAAATCACGAAAACCTCCCAAGGTTATTTTGACGACAAGGGGACTCGAACCCATGATCTGTCTACCACTGAGGATATTTTACATCAGCACTGTGGACTGCGCGAGCCGGGAGCAGAATTTGTATGAACTAGTCGCCGTTGGAATTCTAACTTGAATCGCCTCACTAGGAGGCGAGCGTTCTATTCCCTAAGCCACGGTGACTCAAGTCATGTTCATTGAGTTCTACTTCATTCATTTCAAAAATGAACAAAGATTTATTTCTGAAATAGATAGGCTAAGAGCAAGAGCCCATTTTAAATTTTTGAAAATTATTTTTAATACATTTTTGACTGTGGTTCATACAACTGTTTCGATTAGAGTAATAACCTGTCACGAATGTAACATCTGCCATGTAGTCTGTGCTAAATGGTGCAGGAAAAGCATATACATTTTTTAATTAACAACAATTCGTTCTTACAACAAGTCTTTGAACAGCTCAAAAAATGTACATTTATATATATACTTTACATTTTATTAAACAGCAANAGAAAGACAATATTTCAAAATTTTTTATTCTTTTATATTAATCTCTAATTTTGAAGTACTGAATGATTTGTGGAAGAAAATTCCTGTTTCAAAGAGTAATTTGTTACGTATTTACTAAAAAAGGAATAAATAATTTTAATACAAATGTTGCTCATAATACTAATTTATATGCTCCGGAAATTTCTTCATCATCACCTTATGGTCGTTCGGCACGCCAAGCAAAAATTAATTCAATAAAATAAAAAAATAAAAACTGGAGCTTAATTCTGAAAAAATAAACTGAGGTTTAGATTCTGTTTTTTTTTTCTTCCTATTTTGATGAAAATAACATTATTAGGATATGCAAATTACTTTAATTTTTTGCTCTTGACTAGCATAAGAACAGTTTTTATTTAATTAATCATTATTTACAAAATGTCTGTTTTATTTTAAAAAAATAATATCCTCGATGGAACTAAAATCTGACCATCTCTTACGCATATTTACGAATATTTAAATTAAATGTAAATATTATGAAATTAAAGTAAGAAAAATGATTTTAACTTTTAATGCGAATACTCAAAGAAATCAGTAATTCGGATGTCATGAAGTAGGCATTTATCTTATATATATATATATATATATATATTATTTCCCGGATAAAAAATAAAATATTTTGTGTTAAAAAATATGAATGAATTTCTCTTAGAAATGTTTGGTTGACAATTTTGGTTTTATATTTATGCAATGAAATCCAAAATTATTTTCAAACTTTTGCAATGAAACGGTCAAAATATGCATCCTGAAAGTTTCCTAAGTAATTTAATCTCTTCGAGTCAGATCATCCATATTTATAACCACAGGGGCAAACAGAATTGAGTTAAGAACTCTCAAGTGTAGGTGTTTAATTCACATAGATATCTATACCCTTTACGAATCGTTTTTAGCGTAGGTTTACTTTTTTTCTCACAAAGATTTCATTTTTACATATTTGGTTTCGAAATTTGATATTAAGTATTTAAAATATGGTTTGAGAACTCGTATCAGCTTAAATCAATTACATATAATATTTCTAATGTTTGAATCTTGAGAAGATTTTGATATTAAATATATTGCTTAAATATATCTAATAAATACATCTATGTTTTTACACGTTGATTGACTTTCTTAGAAATTCCATACCAGGGGTGAGCAAGAAAATCCGTATCCAATTTTTTAACTATCGGATGGTTTCAGCTGCAGTTAAAAAGTGGTGTTTAGGTATAGTAAAGGGACTATGAGTCAATAGATGAGGAAATTCTTTTATGAAGAAAAAAAAACAAATAGTTATCTCAAAAATCTTCGTCTTCGATATTCAAAATTTAATATAAGTTTAAGCATCTAACGTAAAGGTATGATGTGATAAAAAAAATCAATTTCTAAAGCCAAAGTGTAAAAGAATGAATACTAAAATTTGGCGAAACTTTCTTCGTTTTTGACGAAACAGTTACTCTGTATATGCTCTGTGCCAAAATTTCGTCAAAATGAAGGAATAACTATCGTCACTTCTTTGAGGAGACAATTTTCGTCAAACGTAAAGAAATATTTCGTCCTTTTATCCCCCCCCCCAAAAAAAAAACTCGTGGAGCTTAATGTATTTAACATTACGAGTAATCTCTTTTTCGAGGGTACTGTATAGCTGAGTCAATGTCACCTTAATAAAGAGAAACAGAACAGAATTAAATTAGATCAATACCCGAATAGGATTCAAACCCAGGATCTTAGTACGAGGCTTACACCTTGACCACCAAACTGGCCGGTCGTCACACTTCGTCTCTTTACGTTCGACTGTGCGATCTTCAACCTAGTTCTGTTATTCTAATTAACCCCCAATGCACTACGATGATATGTGAATTGAGGGAACTTTATCGTCATATATTTGAGAGTTCTTGTTTGAAAATTGTTATCTTATATAAACTGAGTTATCTGTCAAACTGACAGAATTTTTTGAAATTGAAACTAGTGTGAGACAGAGCGACGCACTTGCCTGTCTTCTTTTCAACTTGCCGCGGGTATGACTGATTCGTGATTCCAGTGTTAAAACTCGAGGCATAATATTCACTAAAACAGTGCAAATCCTGGCTTGATTTGGTAATAATCGCACGGGCAAAAAAAAACATTGTTGGAAGCAGATACCGTCTTAAGAATTCTTCAAAAGAGATGCATTAATTATATGCAAAATTTTCGAGCTATTTCGAGCCAAACATTGGTATTCAATTGCTGGCTACATAAAGTGGTATTCAGTTTTACAATGTGCTGGTGCTTTCACTATCTCCAAATATCGGGAGGAAGTTGCTCCAAAAATGGGTGTTTTGAAAGGACATGAAAGCATTGAAAGATTGCATTAAAAATAAGTGTTTTTGAAGGGAACTAAAAGCTCAGATGGTTGCAAACTTATCAGGTATTTTTAAAGTGATGAAAAGCAGAGTAAGGTTACATCATTATTAAGTATTTTTTAGAGCGCCAAAAGGCAGAGAAAGTTAGCATCATTATTAGGTATTTATAAAGAACCCAAAAACAGGAGAAGATTGCATCATAAAATGATATTTTATTTATCCCAAATTAAGAGAAAAAGTGCTATCATAAGTGGGTTATTTAATGAAAGCTAATATGACTCAGTTATACTATAATGTAACTTTTCCTCATTATTTAGTATATAAGTAGACCACCAAATTTATATAAATCAAATTATAATTAAATTATTGAAATGCATAAGAAAAAAATTATTTTTATTTTAGATGTGTTTTGTAATATATATATGTAATAATAATAAATAATAATAAATTAAGAAATGTAATAATTTCAAGAAATAATAAATTTTAAGTAAATTAAGAAATGTAAAAATAATTACATAACTTGAAAATACTAACAAAAAATATACAGATTCAGATCAATATTCAAAATAATTTATTCATTTACCGATTGTAAATATACAATGTTACATAGATAGAATGTAATAATTTTTATGCAAAATAATAATTTTAAAAGTTAAATATATTATACTTTTTAATACATATCAACGCATTCATGAGAAAAATACAAAATATTCACTCAAAACTATGATATATATAATGTTTTTTTTACTTAGAGAGTGCATTCAATTCAAACTTATTTTTAATTTACAGTAATTTAAAATAAAATTATGTTAGCTTATGCCTCAATGTGTTAGAGTTTTGAATCATCAGATTTTGGGATTATCTGAAAATAATTTTCACAATTTCAAAAAGACACTAAATTTCTTGATATACTCTGCCTTATTGAACTAAAATTTACAATATAACTAAATTACTTTTTCACAAATATAATTCACTACTTGATAAAATGATTAGAAATTCTGTCAGTTTTTTAAAACAATGCTAGCATTCTTTTACAAATTAGAAAATGGTGGAGAGAATTTGAGAAAAAGTAACATTTTTATTACATATTCATTATTACATATTCATTATTATATATCTTTGCGATTTATATCATTTTCATATATCAGGTTACTAATGCTTATAGGGTTTTCAGAGTAAGCACATATTTGCACAGCATTGTCTGGGTGGCTTCAGTGGCAGAAGCTTGGTCTCAGAAGTAAAACTAAGGTTCCTAATTTGATTCCTAGAATGGACAAATTTTCAATCAATTGGAACAGTTTTATTTACAGATTATTATCTATAAAGTAACACACATAACTTGAACTAAAACTTATTTAAATCAAAATAATATATTAAAATAAGCAGGGTGCATATGATATGATGCATAAAGATTCAAGTTGTCAAAATTTTAATAAATAATGCTGAGCAAGTATTATATATATATATATATATATATAATCAGTATTCTTTTTGTACAT
>NC_092214.1:56106663-56156377 GCF_043381705.1 Parasteatoda tepidariorum
TATATATATATATATATATAAATATGTGTATATATGTATACACATATATAACTATTTATTATAACGGAGTAAAATATTTTTCTCTCAAGTCTCCTTTCCCCTACAATGATCCTGGAAGGTTCGGATTTTTAAAATATCATTATTATTTTTTTGGTTGATGAAATACGCCTAAGCAACCAAGTAGAATTTCTGCTCATGAGAAATTGTGGATTGAATTTTATGCAGGGTGACCCCACAAAGAGTTTGCAGAAGGAACTATCAACTGTTAAAATATTAAATGAACAATATGATCACCACTTGGATAGATCGAAGAGTTCGTGTTGATTCTAAAAGGTCGGGATATGACAGGTAAAAACACAAGCAGTATTCATGTGGATGGTACTAAAATTCCACATGTATACTGTTTGCGAGGATTGTCTTTTTTATAATGTTCTTTTGCTTCATAGAAGCAGGTGTATTTCAGAATAAAAAATTAATTTTATAATTAAAAAAAAATTAAAAAAAGTTATTATTTAAAAAAAATTTAAATATTATAAAGAATACCTATGATCTTTTTCTTGATAAATGAAAACGTTCAATTTCATGCTTATGTTGACTATTCCCTCCCTCACAAAACATCCATATGAGCTAAATTAATATACAAAAATCTGCAAAAAAAAAAAGATTGCTTTGAAAAATAAGTATCTAAAGCAAAGTATTTATGAGCATCTAAGTATTTTTTATTTAGATTTATTTTGAATACAATATTTTGTTTTGTTTAAAATTTGTCTCGCTGAGTTAAAAATATTAATAAGAAAATTTGTTTTTTAAAAAATCAAAATAAGAAATTCTTCAGCTTATTCCTAAAAACTCTAAAAAGTTTTGTTCAAAATTTCAGTAACATTCTTGGTGAATATAGATAAAATAGAGCAATTTTTCATTCAACCAAACTATGATGCTATTAGAAACTTTGCACCAAGTATTAGTAAACATTTACCGAGGATTTTTTTACAGTGTAGCAGATAATTGATGCCTTCAGGGCTTAAGAACATTTCTAAAGTCAAATGAATAAGAATAATGCTATATAAAACAATCATTAGACCTATCTTAACTTATGGATCCGAAACATGGTCTTTAACTAAATCACAAGCAGACCTGCTTTCTATTTTTGAGAGAAAAGTCCTTAGAAAAATTTTTTGAGCATAATTTTCAACAATATAGCTAGTCAAGGAAGCTGTTATCTACAAATACATCAAAATAAGCAGCTTAAAGCTTGCGGGTCACATTTGTCGAATGGACCCTTTTTCATTTATATTTAAGATCTTCAATTACAAAAAAATGGGAACTAGAGTTCGATGTAGGCCTAAGATCAAATGTCTTGACTGTGAAGAAGAGGATTTCAATACCCTAAGAATTATTTGCAGGAGAACATTCGCAAAAAAAGAGCAGAATGAAGGAAAGTTCTAGGGAAGGCTCTGGCTCACAAAAGACCACATGTCAATAGAAGAAGAGTTTGATAGTTCCCATTTTGGTCACAAATAATATAATTTCATGACGAAATAACTCTCAAAATTGACGAAATGTTGTTCAAGGATTGCGGAATAGTCAAAAGTAAGAGTTTTATTCCTGACAGAGTTTACAACTAAAAAAATGAAGAAAACAAAATGTTTGTTTTAGGAGTTCTGCTTTTAATGGTTATATCGTTGAAATATCTCTTCTTATTAAATCGAAGATGCTCTAAAAATTTTGTAGTTCATTTTTTTCTCATATGTTGTGCAGATTTATAAATATAAAGTCAAATTGACATTTATCAGGGAACGCTGTAAGTTGTTTTGTTTTGTAGTGCATAGCCACTTTACTGTAACTAGACACCACTTTTATAATTATAGATGAAGCAGTCGTCTTGTATTCAAGAGAGTAAATAGTGACTTGAGTGAGCACTGTGTATAGTTTTTAGCAAGTTCGTCTTTTTCTTAATAAAACAAGACATAATTTACAAAAACAGCTTTAAAAATAAACTTCATTTTTTAAATGCAAAAGGCCTTACCTTATACTAAGTAGAAAATAATCTTACATTTTAAGTATAAGTATCAGTATTAAATACAATTTTATAGCTACTTTGCAATATATTATAAATGTCTTTGCTATTATTATTTTATGCTGTACTCTACTTATATCTCAAAATGAAAAGAAATCGGCAAATGAATTGTAAACGACAAAAATATGATTAGTGATAATACTCGTAAAAATATTCTTTAACCTATAAATGGAATTTTTTGTACCTGGTGAAGAGGAAATTCATGCGTAAATCATGTCAAAACCCTGCGAGAGTCCTTATTTTATGGCCTTTTAAGCAGGGTCTTAACTAGTAAAGGAATGTAATTACAAGTGTATTATCTAACTATTTTATCTATACAAAAGAGTGTATAAGTATCTTATTTGAGCACACAATGTGCACGCAAACTGGTAATGAATTTTTGATAAGTTTTGTTACCGATTTAGTTTAAAATTTATATTTATTTTCTGTTTAAAAATCATAGCTTAAGTTAGATACTTGAAAGTGTGGGCCTAAATCTTTAATAGAAAATAAATTGGACATGTTGTAAAAATGAGAAATGCTTAACTATAATTCATTTTGATTCATAAAATGTCAGAATTTCCTTCGATATCATTTAATTTAATTGTCCGAAATTAAAATGATTAACTTTAAGAGGCTATAGAATTTTTTTTTCATGAATTATTTTTGTGCCTTCACCCTGGGAGGAGCTGTTACGAGATAGAAGTGCTTATTTCATTCACTTAATTTGTTTTTTCATTCATTAGAAAAAAATACTGACATTAAACAGAAATTATATTAATAACATTCTAGCTAACTTTTTATTCCTCGTGTAAAAATGTTATTGAACTAAAGTGGCGGACAAAACTGCACCTAAGAAATAATCTTTTGTAACGTTACCGCATTATTTTAACCGTTTAATCTTTGCATAATTATTAAAAATTACTTGACTCCAATAATTCATTGATCATTGAGTCAAGAGTATGAGATCATTAATCATTGAGTATGAGATCATTTCACATTCCTATTACAAAGTTCTTAAGTATTGCTTGCGTCATTCGAATTTTATATAAAAGTGCAACAACGGAAGGGAAAAATCTGTCGTTCGCCTCGTTCTTCAAGCAACTTAAAGATGGCTTTGTAGCTTACATTAAAGCAAAAGAAAAATGCTAGCTGTTGGTTTAGATAAAGTAGGAATAATTGACACTACTATGACAAAAAAAGTGTGATCCACCAGAATATGGTAATATTCACCGTACTGACACCTTGAGTGCCGGACTTTTTAATGCAATTTGGTCCGGAATTTTTTCTAGTGTACCTCTCCAAAAAAACACTATTCAGAAAATTCTTCATCTATTTAGGTCTTCGGAGTTCAGAGACAATAGCAAAATAAATGCACATTGTAAAATATTTAATTAATATTAAAAGTTATATATCTGTCGTAGAAAAATCTCAATCTTTATTTATTTTTAAAAATAATGCCACTTGTACACTGAATCCTCTAACCTCTTCTATGTATAACTTCCCAATGATAAAAGTTCGAACGTAATTTATTATATTACTTTTAATTTTTTATTTACTATATTACTTATTATATTATTTATTATATTATTTATTATGACCAACGGTATCTCACCCATTGTGGTGGTCCTGAAAGAGTGAATAACACCTCTGGAGAACGCACTAGGTCTGCTTATCGGCAAGACCGATTGTGCAGCTCATTGGAAATAATAAATAAAAAAAATAAATAAATAAAAAAAATAAAATATTATTTATTATATTATTTATTATTTTATTTATTATGATATTTGTTGTAATTTATTATATTATTTATTATGATATTTGTTGTAATTTATTTCATTATTTTTTATTATATTATAACTAAATAATTCAAAAACAATTTTGAAATCACAAAAGCGAAATTAAAATTACCAACATAAATAATTCAATAGACAAAATTGTTTTTATTTTCTTGTCGTACTATTACTTATTAACAATCTACAGACATGATGTTTATAATATTAATATTGGTTTCAAGTAGTTAAAAAGTATTTGCACAAAAATACTTACAAGACTAAACATTTACTGTAACCTTATTTTACCTAACCACCATGCCGACCAGGTGGCTGAGTGGTTAGCGTGCCTGACTGCGGAGCTGATGGTTGCGGGTTCGAATCCCGCTCAGGGCATGGATGTTTCTTTCTCTTTCTGTGTGTTCTATGCCCTTTCTTCTGTGCGACTGTGTGTATGTAACCACCCTATAAACGGGTTTGTGGTTGAATGACGTGGGCGATGCTACTCCACCAAAGTGGCTTAGCCATTGGTGCTCACTGGGTAACGATAAGAGAGTAGCAATTCCGGCATTTCTGAGGCCAATGGGAAATAGACCCAAGTTCCCGCCATTAACAAAATTTTTTTTACCTATTTTCATTATGATCAATAAATTTAAATTTAATTAAGCTCTAAAAGTGAAACTTAATTCAGTGTAATTAAATTTAACATTATTTATGTTCAATTGAATTTATTATAGCTTTAGCTTAAGTAAAATTATTATTTATTATAATTGTTTTAAAAAAAGCTTTAACAAAACTCAATACGATTAATTTTAAAACGATTTTTTTCAATATTTTATTGAAATAACCATATATGTTTTAGCAGCTTAAGCTATTTGCAAAATTTATTTATTACAAAAAAAAAACATAATAATAATTATTATTTTGGAAAATTTAGATAAAACTAAAAGTTGCTGATAAATCTGAAACTGTGTATATATTTCATCAAACATACATGGAAAATAATATTAAATGAAATTTTGACCCCTCCTCATTAGTTCTTAATTAAGAAAAATTAAGGAAAATGCCACCTGGGGTGAATCGCCCCAGCAGCCTCACTTTGCTACAATTCCAATGCTACAAAATTTCCAATGAAGTAATGAATGACAAATGAAGGCTTCTTTATTACATGTATTCTTCTCGCTTAATTTATAAAGATGAAAAAATTAATCTGTTCTGACAACCTTTGTTAGATATAAAAAAAGAAGGATAAGAGAAAAATTGTTTTCTTAAGCAAAAACACGTAATTGTTTTCACTAATGTGCATTTTTCATTATCTCAAATTTATTTTTAGTATTTTCCCTTCACTATTTACATCAAATAATATACGTAATTATATTTAATGGTTAAGATAATTTGCGATAACATTACGTTAAATTACATTGTTCTGAAAACCTTTAACTCAACATCCTGGTAATAATGGCATTGTTTGAATATTAGCAGTTTAAAATTGTGCTTTAATGCTGCGCAAATGTGAAATTTAAGACGTCTTGGCTTATTACGAAAATCCTTAAACTTTATCTAATTAGAATATTAGGCTAATGGTATACATTTTAAAGGAAAACTTAATACTTGAACTACAACTTAGTATATTTAATTATAATTCAAATAATACAAAGTAAAATGCTATACTTGTTTTTAATATAACAAATAAAATTCCATAATGTAAGAACTCAATGTAGGCTTAAGGTTAAGAACTGCTTTAAATTCTTTTTTAACATAAATGCAGTTATTCGCATTGAAACATATCTTTTTTTATAAATATACTTTAAGTATCCGTAATTTTACGTTATCCAAAAGCTATTTCAAAAACATTTAATTGATAGATTTACTAATATACTATCTAAACATTTGTAAAGTTTATTGATCAGATATTCTTTTTAAAAAAATAATACGCTTACCCTAACGGACAAAAAATTCCTCATCAACTGGAATGTAGAAAGTGATGAATTTTTCATTTTCCTCATAAATATTCTCCCATATTATTTCAAACTTTAACACACATAAAGACTGTTTTGAATTTATGTATCAATAATATTTGACAAAAAAATTCGTGCATAGTTATTTATTGTTTATTTTAATAATTATTAATATTATAATTATAAATATTATAATTATTAATTAATTATTTTAATATAATCGATTTCATTCATTATTTTTCTCTTGCTTCTTGTGCATTTCAATTTTTTATGAGTAGCCACAAGAGCTAGAACGTATAAGAGGACTACACCACGGGAGAAATTTGCCATCGCTAATTCTCCTTCAACTCCATAAGAAATTTAAAATTTAAAGTCCAGAGAAAAATTATATCCATCAAACTTAGAGTAGACATAGAAGTTTCAACAACCGAAAAAAATGTTTGAAAGCATGAAAATGGAAACAAATTATGAGAGAACAACATAGGATTACGCAATGGGGAAGCTCTCATCATTGCATTTGCCTCTTGATATTTTAATTGTTTTCTTCGGCAATTGAAATTTCATGATTTACTCTAGGTTTGCATACACTCATCTTTCATGTACTTTAAATTTTTAATTACTTATGGATGTGAAACAGAATTTGCGATGAACAATTTCTCCCTTGGTATAGCGTCCGCTTAAGACACAATGGCGGTTGAGAATCCATGAAACAATTTCTTCCTTGAAACAATTTAGTAGGCTATAAAATAATGCTTTCTTTCCCCGTATCACGTATGAAGATATATTTTGATGTTTGATATATGTTCTTCGCTTCATATATAGGAATTTACTCTCTCTATCACGATTTTTCTTTAATTGTCTAGCATCAAACAGCTGGATAAACAAACAAAAAAAAAACTGTTTCCTTCCTAACAAAGTCTTTTTTTTATTTAAGTGCTTTAAACTGTTAACTAAAGTATAATTAATTGTGCAATTAAAGGGGGCGGGAAGTAATATGTATTACTTTTACATGAAATTCCAATATATAAAAAAATTCTATAAGTTTTTATTTTCATTAACTATGTTATCCTCCTCGTTTTCAAAATTTTTTTGCTATCTAAAGCGCAAATTATTAATGACAGATCAGTAAAAATCAATTGGTTTTTATGCATAATATCTAGCTCTAGCATTTTAAACATCAACCAAATTTTCACATTTTTGGACACTTAGAAAATGCTGCATTGATCAGGATAAAAAAAAATCAAATGACGTAATATCGGGAGAATATGGGGGATGAGGCAAGACTTCTCACTAATTATTCACTAATTTTCTTCAGAGTTAATATTCCTAATTGATATGAGTAGGGAAGATAAAAATTACCGGATTTTAACTTCGAAAATTTAGAACTACCTAATGCTCTTAAAAAATACATCGCAAATGCTTTTGATGGCAACTGTACCGTTATTTCACTTGTGAATGCTAAGAAGCACACAATTCTGGATATGTACCGCCTCTGATATTATACTATATATATATATATATTTTACCTAACCACCANAATATATATATCATAATATCAAATATTATATTATATTCTGATATAATACTATGAACTGCAAAAAAATTAAGTTTTAATTGTTTCTGAGTAAAAAAGTTAAATAGTTGATTGCATAAATTTATATACACAATTAAATATCAGAATGCGTGCAAACGACATAAGTATCCAGTCCCTCTTATGTATAACGAATTATTGCGTCACTCTTTTTCCTGCTTATTATCTTTGATCTGATTTTGTAACATGAAACTGTAGCGTAAACAAACTACATTTTTTCTTCTTTTTACTAAACTATAGCGTTGTCTTCAATATTCTTCTATGTGCTCCACACAACTGTTATTTGTGAACATTCACCTCCTATTACTATCTTCGTTTCACCACAACTGCGGTAAAAACCAACAGAAAAGCTAATATTTTTTATATAAATAAATAGTTTTTTTTCTTCATATTTTTGGAATAATTCTTAAAATCTATAGTAGAAAACTAGCAATGATAAAATCTGTATGTATGATCCCTTAACATTAAAAAATAAAATATATTAAATTATTTATAATTTAGTTCAATCTTAAGCATGCGTTCAATCTTAAGCATCCAAAACATGCTTTTCTTAAGATAAGTAAACTAGAACAGTTTATAATATAATCTCTTCCCAAATTCAAATGAATAAGTCACATTGATGCAGTTTATGGTTTGAATACAAAACATGCGTTAAACATTCTTTCAAGTGTGAATAGTTGTGAGCAATTATTTGGTTACTTTAAAATATTTCAAATATTTGCATTTTATTCATTTCGTAAATTCATAAAATATTCATGAAAGGATTTCAAAATTCTCAGTCGCATTTATTTAGTCTCATTAGCATTTAAAGCAAATGTTTCAAAGTATTTAATTTTTTTGCCCACTCTTTCGTTCATTGATTCATATAGTATAGAAACTTTGAAAGTTTCGTCGTGATACTTAAATTAAATGTTAAGGCATGACTTTTTATTTAATTTTATAGAGAAAAATTAATCTTCGAGTTATATTACTTCAATTGTACTTTCTACTAATGTATTAAGTTTAGGCGCATTCGATATAGTATAAAACCAAAGAATTTTAAAATCAGCTATTATATTACATTTGCATAAAATTTTCTTTGCCAGCAATATATTGTTACAAAAGATAAATATCCCAAATATTGATCCATTTATATGAATGTTTCAAAAAATATTTTACGATTTCTAAGAAAAGAATTACCTATTTAGTAGAACAGTTACTTTTTCTCTAAAAATGCATAATTAAGATTACGATTCATTGTTATGTTAAGCCTATTGAGAAGTCGAAATTCTGTTACAGAGTTTACATAATATTTACAGATGTTTTAAATCAGTTAAAACCTTTGAAAAACGCACGTGAAAAAACAATAAAATATTATCACGCGACCGTTAATTATCATTGACAATTTCTAGTTACAATATCAAAGAAACTGAGCCTAAATATTAAAAAGACAGTTTTTCATCTCCATTTAGGTAGAATCAACTTAAAAATGTATTATACGAGTCAAAACGATTGAATTTATACAAATTTTCAACATTGTGTTTGCTAAATGGTTTATAAAAATATTTATCTTATATTTATTCTGAAGGAATTGTCACTGTTACTAATGTGCATACTAATGGTATAATAATACTGTCAGTGTTATCAGACTGGTTTCATCTTAAAAAGTTTTATATATATGTATACTAATGACATATGTATGCATATAGTAATGTATAATATGTATGCGTATACTAATGGCGCAATCGGTGTTGTCAGAACATATTTCAAATTTCAGGACTAGATTTCAAAAATAATAATTCATTTCAGAACGTGGAATAACCTTAGTTACATATTACTTAGTTACTTAGTAATTTTTAATAATTCTTCTATTTATTTCAACTGTTGATTCCTTTGGAAAAATCAAATATATAACCAACACCATATTAATGCTATTGAGCGTGTTAAAGTTTGAGTTATTTTTAAAGAAAGGAAGAAGTTTAAGATTTCAAAGAATTGAGTCTTTTGAAAGAGCAGAAGGAAGGATAGAGGAAGTCCAAAAGTGTTACCGACACTTGAAGGGAAAAAAATTCTTTTTCTTACTTAAATAAATGACTTCAAAAGTTCCCTGATAAAATAACGGCTAACGCGTAGATTTGGTTGTTAAAGAATGCATTAACTAAAAGCTGGGAAATTAGTAAAAATGTCTTTCTTGCTTACACTCACAGTAGACATACTTATTTTTTAATATTTGAAAAAAAATTTCCATGTTAAAATGACAGGACAAAGCATGCAAAGGCATAAAAAAGAAGAAATGCGTAAAAGTACCTTATTTATTTATTTCTATAGTGCCCTTTACTTAATTTATTAATGTTGAATAAAATTTCGCTAAAATTTCAACCTCGCATAGAGAGTTGATTATCAAAACATGCAAAGACGCAAAAAAATTGCCTAAAAATGTCCTTTTGTTTACTCTTTAACTCTGTAAAAATTACGGATCAAATTAAGGAACTAAGTACCGGCATTTCGGGTGCATCGTCCGTAAAATCCATTTTTACCATAAAATTGTATACCGTAATTTTTACCCTTTTTTACGTTCCGGATGTTCCGGTAAAAACGGAATTCACGGTAAATAGTTCCGGTACCTTGGGGGCCTATACTTTTTACCATAATTTTATTTGGAATTTTTTTACAGTTCATTTTGTATTTTTATATGATGTACATAAATTTATTCGAGTTACTTATGTAACTGGCTAACGGGAAGTAAATGTTGGGTAAATTATATTATTTATTTACATAATTATTAATATCACTTTAATTAGTAATATTAATAAGTCTGATTGTAATTGATGCAATTTGTAGAAAGACAAGGGTAGGGGTAGTTGTAAGTAATTTTTTTTAAATCAAGGCAGTATTTGTAAAATATTTTTAAAAAAATAAAACTTTTCTAGATGTCCAGTCTAAGGCTGATTTTTTGAATTTTTTGAAATAACAATTCATCCAGTAAATAATTTCAGTAAATATTAGTTTCATTCAAAATTAAACATCATTCAAGAAAATTAAAAAATTTTGGTGACAAATATTTTTTTTTAAAAATAGAATTTAAAATGCCTAATATTATTTGTTTGTAACATAATTAATTTAAACATTAGAGGAATATTTTAATATAATTTAGTTAAAAATTGCAATAATATTATTTTAATCTATAATAGTAAAATAAAGAGCTCGTCTGTGGGTCAATGAGTCTATTTCTCTCTTAGACCTTCAATATTGTTTGTACTAGCGTTAGGGATAGTGGATGGTGGATAAAAGGGGTAATCTCAGCCCCTGATTCGAAAACTGGTTCAAAAATTTCGGTTAGATCTTGCAAGGGGGACTTTTGAAAAGTGGAATTTTTTCATTGGTTTAAAACTAACAATTGATCAAAATCAAACTACAAACGATTCTGTTTTTTTTTTCAGTGATGTTTGCTAGCTTATAGTTCACGTTAAATAAAAAGAGATTTACAGGACATTATACACCATTTAATATTTAACTATTTTTATTTAACGCTTTATCAGTTAAAGAAATGATCAGCGTGAATTTGGTAAAGTATGGTTGCAAAATATGTGATAAAATTTGGTACATGTGGTAAATTTATCATGATACCTTAGAGCATTGCATTAAAACCCTTTATTCGGTTAAATATGCTTTTCATTATTGTATTTATTGCCAAATATGTGGTAATAAGAACTAAAATTTTGAAGCCTGCGTTGCCGATAAATCGTTACCATATGAAGAATTACTAAATGAATGGTTTAAATACCGTTTTAATTATATTGACCAGAATTATGAGTATGGCATAAACACCATTTATTCGATTAAATATACTTTTCAGTAGTGTTTTGTTCGAAAAATATAGCAATAGGAATTAAAATTTTGAAACTAACATTGCTGGTAAACCGTTACCATATGAACAGAAAAATTACTAATACCGTATATTTTAATTTTATTAACCAGAATTATGTTTTTTTTATCAGAATAGTCATAACTGTGAGGTAATTTCATTAGAATTTTTTCCTTCCTTGTATAGTACATGATATTTTTCTTTTAAAAAAAATCCTTAATGCAATTAATGGATAATATTTTGACAAAATATGTCTTACAAAGTTAAAATTCCAGAAAATAGAGCATAAATGCATCTTAATAATGAAGTATAAACAGTCATTTCCACTAGTGTTATCAGAATAATGAAATAAACGCATTGTATACATGTCCTTTATTAAGTGGCGTAATTAGATTTTAAAAAATGATAAAGTCAAAATCTGAAAATTCTTTTCTTTCCTTAGAAAAGTCTATAAAACTCAAACTTAAGAATTATTGCTTTTTTTATGCCTTGGAAATTTTTTCATTTCTTATCTTCCGTAAAAGTTTTGAAACTCCTATAAAATCTTGTCTAGAATAAAATTCCATATTAAGTATCATGATTTTTTTGTTGTTGGTTATAGAATATTTTGAAAACTACCTTTTGTTAAAAACTTTTGTTTTGTGTCTTTTTTACTTTATTACTGTTTATCCATCCATAGATATAGGATTAGTTCATGTTGTTGTTATGGTTAGTTAAACGCTTGAGGCAAAAATTGAGAATGAAAGATTTAGATTTCAGTTAAAAATATCTTTGTTATACACAGTGCAATAAATATAAGTGTGAGTGGAAACTTGAAAAATGAATTTAACGCTCTTAAAAAAATGTATTTTATTAATGTTTTACTTCAATATCAAATTTAAAGTATTTTGGTTCTATATTTCGTTTTTTCGAAACAAAATCAATAATATTTTATTGTTGAACGTAAAAATAGTCAAATTGTTATTGGAAGTATCTGTACAAGTTATACTAGCTTTCTGAATACAAATGTTAGAAAATGAGGGAATTTACTTTGCATGAAAGCTTTTGTAATATAAAATTTATTTTCTAAGCTAACGAGAGGCATTTATAGTTTACATAGAAAATTTCGGTTTGACAAAACTATTTCTAAGAATCATAACTTATACATTCTGAATAAAGACATTCCACGAAAATATTCTGTTATTATTGGATTGAATGTCGAACTCAAAACATTTCTATACTTGCTTTATATGAACAATAGCCAACGAGAATTCTAGATGATAAAATTGTTTACCCATTTTGAAAGATAATAATTGAAATTTTAGAAAATAATTCTATGCATATCTATTCCGCCTCTCCTTAATAATAATGATTTTGAAAGGATGTTTATTTGCAACAGAAATAGACTAATCTCCAAGACAATGTATACTATAGTCAGTGTATGCTCTAATGACTTTCTGACATATTTAAGATAATTTTTGAGACAGTTCACAACGAAAAACGTTAAATTTACCGTACTGTATAATAATGACAATTCTGATTAAAAAAACACATTTCTGGTTAAGAAAACCAAAAATTACGGTATTTAAACCATTCATTTAATAATTTTTACTTTTGTATGGTACCAATTTACAGGGAATTTTGGTCTTCAATATAAGAAATATTTTTCGCACACATTTAGTAAAAAATAAAATACTGAAAAGTAAATTTATCGAAAAAAATGTTTTTATGCCATACTCTATGGTATCATGATAAAATTACCAAAATTTACTTTACCAAATTTCATCTCACATTATAAAACTATATTATTGTTAATTTTTCAAAAATCTTTACCAAAGCACTAGGGTATAAATTACCAAGATTTTTGGTGTTTCCATATAGCCAGAAAAACGATTAATTTCACCATATTCTGCAAACTTTGACCATACTTTTTCCCAGTGTTGAGTGGATATAGCTACAGTCAATACAATGCACAAAAAAGTCTCAAAATGTACAGTTGAGTACATTTTGAGACTGTGTTAATTTTTATACAATAAGAATTGAAACAGCCGGCAGACCTGTGTAGGGGGCAGGGAACTGTCCTTACATCAGAAAGGTTCTGGGTTCGAATCCCGGGAAAGGCATGGATGTTCTTTCCTTCTCTGTACTATCTGTCCTCACTGTGGGAGCGACGTTGGCCCACCTAATATGGTGCCCCTGAAAGAGAGGCGAACAAAATCACCCTGCATATGCCTGAATTGACGGATGTTAACTGAGGTGGGCATGGGAAAAAATTGAAACTTTGGCTCAAAAAGATTTGTGCTAATTAATTAGAGCAGTTGTAGTTAAAAAAGGCAAAGAAACAAGTTATATGTAAAAAAAGATACTTCAAACTTTACGTGAATTTTAATAATACTTTAAGTTATTATAAATATATAGCAATATTAAATACAAAAATCAGATTAGGTTCCAATATATGTAGTAATTTCGGAAAATTAATCATGTTTTAAAATTCACGTGATGGTTCTATTAAAAGCAATTGATCAATTTGGTCAGTTTGCACGTACCCTTTTAAAAATATTGAATCATGTTTAACCCTGATATCCTTCAAGTTCACTACAGCCTTGATTATTATGGTGCCAAAATGAACTAAATTATCGTTTTTCTTGAACTTGATTTTTCATGTCCATGGTCCAACTTGAATGATAACACTGTTCAAATCATCATCTTTCTAATGTTACAGTGTATTGTGATGAGGAATATATTATAATTCAACGAAGAGCCAATTTATATGAGAAAGTAAATAAAGTATATTCCATTGAGAAAAGATCGGTATTTAATCATCATAAGCGAAAATGCTGTCCATTAAGAGTAAATCAGATCGAATATTGATTAAATACTATTTTAAGTTATCTTTACGTAATAAGTTAAGTAAGAATTACTTTTATCATTTAATGATTGTAAATGTGGGGTAGTTTTAGGATTTGAACTATAGCCCACATCAAACCAGTAGTGATAAAATAAATTAGAGATTGAAGTCTATATTAATTTTAACGTTTAGAATTTTTTATCTATACTTTACTGCTTTCCGAGTAAGAGTTTTTCGACAACAAATAAAAACAGAAATTTACATGATTCAATATTAAATTTAACTCAATAATTCGTAATTAAAATACACAAATATGAAATTAGTTAAAAAGATAACTCTAAAAATTCATAAACAAAAGCTAACCCGTCAAATTAAAAAAAATTTACTAAAAAAATATAATTAAAAAATAAATAAATTGCGTTTTGTGAATAATCTTGAAAAAGATGCAAAGAATTATTTTGAAAAGAAAGAGCATATGTTCCAACTTTATAACATTTACTAATAAACATATTCAAATTATTCATTATAAATTATTCTTTCAATTTTGTTCAAAATGTGGCAAAAATAATATTGATTGAAAAAACAAAAAAGAAATTCATTGTAAGAGCTAAATTACAAAAATATAATAGAACATGAAAAAAATCATTTATTTGGTTCGTGACAACTTCAATTATCTCAAAAGTTAAATAAACTTACCGTTACTTTTCATGCATATTCCTTTTCATTTTTCAAACAATGAGACACCATTACATAAACTGATTATTAATTTTCACACAAGAGCGCATAATTTTTCTGCAAACAAAGAGGTTATGAAGATTTTATAACTTAGAAAAATATTCATACTTATCCTTTGTTTTGGTGACTCTTAGAATTTGAACCTGAACTCAAATGAAGTAAAAGAATAAATTAGGTTAGAATAATTCAACTATGCAAGCATAAATCGTCTTCGCTTATTTAAGAGTTTTTAATATCTGCTTTTATCAAATATATAGATACAGCGAAGGATTGGAGTTATTGATAGACAAGCCAATTCGTATAGAAATAAAAAAAGAATCTTTAATTAAGAAGCAGCAAATATGCTTTTTTCGATTTCTTTTTTTTTTCTTTATTTTTTTTAATGTTTTACTTCAANTTTTTTTTTTTTTTTTTTTTTTTTTTTTTTTTTTTTTTTTTTTTTGTATGGGAATCCTTTCAAAGCAGTTTATAGTCTGTACGAAGTTCAAGTAGCTTTGATACGTTTTTATGTTTCTATAATTTTTGGGTTGATGATTAAGTTTCCGAAGTTTATGGAGGAGGATTACGTTTCTTTTTTTTACTATATCTATCCATACTGCAGATGATTGATTCATTAAGTTTTCGAAAGTCAGCTGACTCATGCAGAGAAAAATAATATTTAATTTAAAATCATTGAATTTAGTTTATTTAAGTTTCATTCCTATTTTTTTTAAAACTAATTGAATGTATTTTGAGCAGTATTGAAAAATCTTCGATATTTTTATTTTTATGGAAACATATTTAAAGTTAATGACTGAGAAATTGCTCAAGAATATTCTTCTATCCCGTGAAAAATTGGAGAGATTTGATTTTTATCTACTTTTATTTAACTCTTTTAGCGTAAAATGAAAATAATTATAATTGCATGCCACGCTGTGAAAAATTTCGCGTAATACACCAAAAATTGTGGTAACTACTGTAAACCAAAACCCAAAAATAGTTCCTGGTGTTATGAAACACCTAGAATGTTCTTTTGCGTTACTTGGCCTAAAGTGGTTACCACCAAATACCATCCTTGTAATTAGTAACACGAAAGTTTATAATTACAGTTAGATATGGTATGGTAATCAAACAAGTTTATAAATCAAACATACGCGTAGCAGAAGGAATATTAAGACGAATTCTAACTAGGCTTAACAAAGCAGTAGCGGAAAGAAATTATACATTATACAACTAGCTAATGCTATGTACAGAGACTTGAAAATTTAAATATAAATATCATTATTAAATAACTAAAAATGAACATACATATTTTAACGGTAAACTTTACTTTCTGCTAAGGAGAAGCAACATAGGAAACAGTAGCAAACTCTCGCCAAATCATTGTCGATTGTTAACAATTAAAGACGAACTCAAAACGCCCCAACTTTGGAATTTACGGGGGGAAAAATTTAGCGAATGATGGATGTAAAGGCGATTGATCTTGGTGTAAACTTTTTGTATTTTTAGCGTTTAGAGTTTTCATACGTTCCTTAAATTGTATTTAAAAGCTCAATTTGGTGTTTACTTGAAGAAAAAGAAAAGCTTCGTTCAAACAACTTTTAAGGTTGTACAAAATCAAATTCTGAGAGATTTTAAACCATAATTTTTACAGTATAGAAACTAGCTGAATAAAGCAACAAAAAAAAGGAATTTTTCCTAATATCACATAAAGAATGTTTCACACACCCTTTTTAATCAAATTTTGATTTAAAAGGTCTCGAAGGTTTTATGAATTTTTAAGAGAATGAACGGTTTCTAAATTATTGTGTTTGTTAAGAAAATATTGAATTTCAAAAGATAAATACATTTATAACAATTACTCATATCAGGAAAGAAAATTGTAAACTTGTATCGTCAAGAGGCTTGGTCTGTTAGTCTCAGTCCTTTGAAAAACGTGCTTTTTTTAAAAAAAAAAATTATATATATAGGTTGTAAGATAACATGACAAGAAAAAAGTGAGAACAATTATAATACGATATTCATAGAGTTTAATTTTTAAGACTAAAACAAAGTAAACTACTATTAAAGATTTTAGTGAAGCAATCATTGCTTTAAATTAAGATATTTCACCCAAACTTATTTCTTCATAAGATAATAGTTTTGTTATTATCCTTATTTTAAGAAGAATAATGGCTCAATGACATGTTTGGCGAAATAGAAAACCTCTTTGTGAAACTTGGGTTATCAATCATTAAGATTCACGCATTTATTGCTACACAGAAGTATTGGAAAAACATTTGTGAAGTAAGGAAAGTTTCAGAATTTTTATTTTAGTGACAAAATTTTCTCTTCCTATTTTTTCATTAGTATTTAAGATTGTGCTCGATATTTAGTTCTATAAAGTATTTCAGAAAAGCACAAATGATGCAAAAATTAAACACGATTGTGTCGCACATCATTTATTATGCATTAATAGCAATATATCTTTAGCTGTCAAAATAAAATTTATAAAAAAACTATGCGTGTAAAAGTAGAAAAATGATAAATAGTTTTTATTAAAGGTCTTTTTTCACAATTTTATGATGTTATAAGGCATTACATATTTAATATCATTTAACTCTTAAATTTGATTTCGATCCTCTAATCCTTATCTCAAAAAAAATATATATATTTATTCATAAATGTCTTTTTCTTAGCAACTTCATTTAAGCGGAAATCAAATTCTATAAATAAGTAGTCCTTTCTAACTACTAATAAATGAACAGTGCTTAAAATAAAAAGCGGACCACCCTGATTAACTTTTGATCTAATGATACGATCTTCACATTCTAGGACTCAATCTTAATGGTTCGAGGAAGTTAACTAAAATAAGCTAATTAATTGGTGCAGACGATATTTTAAGTTACAAAATCAGACACAAAAATCTACTTTCTCTGAATAAACATGCCTTTTTTCTACAGTCTCAGATTTATGACCCCCAAAATATAAGGGTTACCCGCAATCTAGGTCACAAACATTTGGTAAAGAAAGTGGCCTAAAGGTTGCGCTCTTTATTGTTAACTTTACTTTTTGTGCATTTCACCATATCTCAATAACGTGAGTTGATAAATTTTGCACATAGTTATAAAATTCGTTTATCCAAAGATAATTCCCATGCAAACTATATCTTTTAGTTAATATTGATTATTTTTGATAATTTCATTTAATAATTGTCGAAAAAATTTTAAATTGTAAGGTATAAAATTTTTTACAGCATTGTAAAAAATGCAATTAAATGGTAAAATACAAAATTTGAGCGAAATCGGTCAAATAGATCGTGAGAAATCGAATTTTAGAAATATTTTATTTTTAAACTTTGAACGTGAAGATTTACTTACTAGATAAAAAGTTTTTTAAGTTAGCCAATTTATTTTTTTGTAACAAATAAACTCAACAATATTTAACAATATAAAATCTATTAACATCCACTATATTACTTTCGCTTGATTTCTGATATATTTCTTTCTGTGACGGTTGGTGACTGTTTCCCTTAAACTAAATTATGATTTTCTAGGTCACGGGAGTCCTGTACCTCCACTCCCGAGAACAAACTTTTGCAACGTTCCTTTTAAAAATTGTTGAACTTTTTGGAAAAATTATTAAAGTTGATAAATCTATATTCTTATTAAGCAATTTCACTACTTTTAATATAAGTAATTAGAAATAGTTGAAGTTTCAAGCAAGCTTAAAATACCAAAATTTGAAACAAATACGTTAAATAGCTGATCAATTTAAAAAGTAGAATTTTTCTTATACTATGATTAAATTTAAGTATCTCGATAACTATTCCACAAATAAAAAAGGGAAAACATAAAAATAGTAAATAAAATTAATTAGGAGAAGGTTACTATCGTTGCGCCACTAATTTTTGGAAAATGATTTCGACGTAAATTTTAGCAATTTTAGAATTTTCTTTATGTTAATACAATCATTACCTTCCATACTATGCATACCCAAGTATAGTCATCATAATTATAAAATGCTGTATTAATAAGCTAAAAATGAGCTCGATTGGCTCAATTTAGGAAACCGGTTGCCTTCATTGGACCACGGAGTTCTTATGAATTAGCCGGTAGCTATTTTATTCTTACATGTTATATCACCTTAATACGAGTCAGTATAATGCTTAAATGTGCTAAGAAACTGTGTCAATATGGAATGAGAGCATTACGAGGGTTGCTATTTATATTTCTGGCCTAATAATGAAAAAACAAACGTGTAGGATCAAAATTGGTTTCATTGTTTTTCAAAATATTCTCCATGATGATCAATACACTTTTGCATGCGTTTGAACCAATTTTCAAAGCACTTTTTCCAGTCCGATTGAGGTAACTCCAAAACATGCGTTTTGAATGCATCAACCGCTTCTTCGGGGGTCGAAAATCGTTGTCCACGTAATTTATTTTTGATGTGTGGGAATAAGAAGAAGTCATTGGGTGCCAAATCAGGGCTGTACGGCGGATGACCCATCAGTTCGATCTTTCGCTCCGTCAGAAATGCCTTTGTTTGAGTCGATGTGTGAGAGCTCGCATTGTCATGATGAAGAATGATTCGCCTGTTCTTCTGCTTTTTTCGAATTTCTCCGATGACTTCTGGCAAACAAATGGTCGTGTACCATTCAGAATTGACCGTCCTGCGTTGCTCTAACGCCACTGTTGCCACATGACCGTTAATGCCGAAGAAACAGGCAATTATTTGTTTCGATGTGCTTCTTCCTCGAACAACCTTTGCTGGTTTTGCCTCGTCTTGGAAGACCCATGCAGTTGATTGCTGTTTTGTTTCCGGCTCATATGCATAGATCCATGATTCGTCACCTGTGTAGATGTTATACACAGCCTTTGATGTACCTTGAACGTATTTTTCCAACATTTCCTTACACCAATCGACGCGATCCTTTTTTTGAGCGTTTGTCAGATTATGCGGGATCCAGCGCGAAAATTTTTTTTTTTTTTTTGCGCTCAAATGTTCATGCAATATTTTATTGATGCTAGTCATACTAATGTCCAAAGACGCCTCTATCTCACGAGAGTTCGTGGGTTNAGAGGAAAACCTCGAAAACTTCTCATGGTTAGCTTGGCGGCCAGGTAACTCTCACCCATGATCCATCTACCACTGAGGATATTTTACGTCAGCACTGTGGTTCGTGCAAGCCGGAATTCGTATGCTTTATCGCTGAATAAAGAATTAAGTTCATCGAAGCACTCTTGTCTTGACAATCCACGCCAAAAGTTATGAATCGATCGATCTTTTCTGGCACAACAACGGATTTTGGACGACCAGCACGGGATTCGTCCTGGATCGAACATCGACCACGATTAAATTCGTTATACCAATTTTTTACAGTGCTGTAGGATGGCGCTTTATCGCTGAATAAAGAATTAAGTTCATCGAAGCACTCTTGTCTTGACAATCCACGCCAAAAGTTATGAAAAATAATGGCATGAAAATGTTCACGATTCAATTCCATTTTTTGAAGGAGAAGAACTTTTCAATTTACTGTCGACAACACAAATGAAGCTATAATGGTAAATCGTCTGCTGAATTTATGTTTGAAAATATCAAACTTTCGATTAAAATCGTCTGCGGTCGCCTAGGCACACTTATTGTTGCCAAGGCCAGAAATATAAATAGCAACCCTCGTATTACATTATTTTTGGAGCGATTTCTAACACTTCGAGATTTCTCGCGAACATTTCTAGTTCTTTGAAATTTGTATAAGTCAATCTAGTATCTAAAAGGAATAAATAACATTATTATCTAATTTAGATTTATATTACTCTTGTTTTCAGTAAATTTGATTTCGTACAGTTTGCAAAATGCTAGTCTGGATAATGTTTCTACAGTTTAATGACCAACCCATTCACAGCTACTGAGATTGGTTCTTTGATGACAAAGAATGGTCTGGTTGAAACGTGTTCGTAAATCCTGTTATTAAAAAGTACACAATCATTATTAATATAGCTGAATAACATTCATTAGCATTGTTTTAAATATTAACAGTAACATTATACACTGAGGGGACAAACTATTATGACCACCCGACAGTTTAATGCAAAATGAGCCATTGAGCCACAGTGTTTCTGCTGGAGAGAGAAATAGCAACAAAAATGGAATGTGAGGCAGGTAAACCATCAATTGCACTGTGTTACACTCGGAGATACGGGCAAAAAACGCGACTTAACTGCGTTTGAATGCGAGATAATTGCAGGCGCTCGAAGCGTCTGAACCATTCTCAGCAAAACGACTGTACTTGAGAAGTGTTCGACAGCAGCAGTTATTAATATGTACAGAGAGTGGACAACTAAGCAGAAAACCGTGTCTCTAAGACAGGCTTGTAGTCGTCAACGGCTACTGAATGCTCGAGCTGAAAGGATACTTGCCAGAGTTGTCCAGCAACACAAAAGAGTAGCAGTACGTCAAATAGTGGGGAATCTTAATGAAGGTGCAACTACGAACGTCTCTGAATGAAGTGCGCGCAAGCACATTACACCGTATAGACTATGGGAGCCGGCGATCAGTTCGAAAGCTTCTGCTTGAACAAGAGCAGACGTTTCCAATTTGCGAAGGAGCATAAGGATAGGACAGTTGATGACTGAAAAGGGGTCATGTGATCGGATGAATCACGTCTTTAACTACATCATGCAGATGGCAGGACTCGGATATGGCGAAAACAATTTCTACAGCATTGCCACAGCATTTCAAGCTGGTGGAGGCAATGTTACTGATGTTTTCTTGTCATTGCATGGGTCCTTTGATTCCTGTGAAACAACGTCTGAATACCCAAGGGTATTTAAATGTTATCGCAGATCAAGTACATCTTGTTTTGTTAATTGTGTATCCTTCCGGGGATGGATACTTTCAGCAAGGCAATGCTTCTTGCCATACAGGTCGTATTGTCGTCAGATGGTTCGAAGAACATGTCGGTGACTTTACTTTGTTGGCATGCTCAACCACCAGATTTCAATCCAATTGAGAATTTGTGGAAGGAGATTTAACAGGGCATCAGTTAGCTGGATCCAGTGCAAACCAATCTAAAGGAACTGAAAAGAGCAGTTTACCGGACATGGGGTTAAATTCTTCCTACCACCAACCAACATCATATAGAATCTATACCAAAAAGAATTCGAGGAGTATTACGGGCTAAACGTGGTCCAAAAGTGCATTGAGGTAATGGTCATAATAATTAGACAACTCAGAGTGTATGACCCTATTTTTTATTAAAAGCAAATCAGTTAAAAAATGCAAAACTGAAAAGTAAATTTAAGCGAATAAATGGTTTCTAAGCCATGCACTAAGGTACCATAATGAAACTATTACATTTTACCCCATTTACCAAATTTTATCGCATATCATTATACCATATTTATCGTTAAATTTATCAAAATCAAGTTTCGAAAAAATTCCGTGCATTTCGGGGCTTCCATAGAGTCAGAAACACTGTACATTTTTCAATACTCTCACACCTTTGACCAAGTCTTTACCTTAGGGCAAAATAATGGACGTGGCCGAATGAAGGAGCCACTCCAATGACAGCAATCTTTCGTTAATACTGATTAGTGCAATTTATTTGTAATTTTGCGCAAGTTTTGAGCGTTATTGAAATTTTGTAAAACAGAAATAAAACACAAATTTGTAACATTCCCGCAATCCTTCAGCAGATTTTCGTTATATTTGTTCCCTCACGACTTTTATGAAATGACTTTTGGCGAAATGCGAACGAATATTTGACTAAACTGCTTTCTCACTTTATATATCATCTCAGTGCATTCTGGGAGATCATCACTGCTGTTTTATTTGATTTTCAAACCATTAGCACTGTAAGTCGGCATGATACAGGGCTTTTAAAGAAGTTTGCGCACGAACTTCTCTAAAAGATTTCCTGATCCCAAGCAATGACTGAGTACACATTAAGGCACTATTCTTTCTTATATTCTATTTTCCACTCAATTGAGTAATCGAAATGCTGCATTAGGTGTAATACTTTTGACAAAATTCGTATCCTCAAACAGGGTAAGTTTTCTTTAAAGTTTTCTCATACTGACGAAATATTTTATTTGAGCATTTCTTAGAAAATAGTTAGGAAAACTAAAGAAAATGTTGCAAACTTTGAGAATAAATTATTAGATTGCATTTTATTTAAGTAAAAAAAATACGACATTACATAATGATTATAATATTTTCCAAATTTTATTATAATACACTTATCATCAAAATACTTCATAAGAGATATGTTTTGAACTGTACCCTGTTGCAAGTTAAGAAAAAAGCATTACCCCTATGGGGAGAGCCTGTTTGCATATTAGTGCACACCAAAGTGATGCCAAGTTGACAACGTGAACGTATATTAACATCGCCAACTCTCCTTTTTTTATACCCTTCATTGACCATCCGATCCAATTGTTGAATTTACGACTACTAATGTTCAACTCCGTAGCCTTGTAATTTTGAACCAATTCAGACGACAAGGAAACTCCTGGATCATTACCCCCAGAGGTTTTGATTTGTTATGGGAACATGGAGGACTTTGTGACTCGACAGATTTAACGTGCATCAGTCACCATTTACTACACGGCGAGCTTTCTGCCAGCTGGGATCGAACCCACGAACTCTTGGACATGGGTCCAGTGCTCATTTCTCTCATTTAAAGGACTCTCATTTAAAGAACTCAACTCTCATTTAAAGAAACTGATGAAAGAATAATATAATTGTTTCTTTCCCACG
The DNA here is from genome assembly GCF_043381705.1 of Parasteatoda tepidariorum. Taxonomy (NCBI): domain Eukaryota; kingdom Metazoa; phylum Arthropoda; class Arachnida; order Araneae; family Theridiidae; genus Parasteatoda; species Parasteatoda tepidariorum. The sequence goes on from NC_092214.1 coordinate 56,130,168, forward strand.
ATTTTCTTCCACAGCGAAACAAAAATGAAAATTCCTAATTTCGCGTTCGATTTGTTAAGGGCATGTCAGCTTAAGGCGAGTGATAATTGATGGTCCAATCAAATCCAATACTCTTGCAACGTCATATAGTTACCGCAACGTTCTCATTATTTATTGGAGTATTATGACGCCAAGTCTAGGATTCAAGTATGACTACAAAACTATAAACTTTCTTTAATAATTCTATGATATAAATCGTAAAAGATAGCACGAATTAAACTTCTGTCTGACGTGTTGAGCTTTTAAAACCTTTCGTATTATTTGTGAAAGCATATTTGTATAATTTGACATCGAAATAAATCTGAACTAAATGAAGTCGTAGATGATTACTTAAATCCTATAACGCAATGCTTTTTTTTTCTAACTTACAACGGACTATAGCTTTACGCATTGACTGTCTAAAAACATCAACAAACTTGTCAGTTTCAAGCTTGTACACAAAGGTCATATCCGAAGGATTAATGTTAGATATATCAAAAAAAGCTGTTCGGATTTTTCTCTCCTGGAGATTATGAAGGATTTATAGTCTGCGGTGCAAAAAAAATCCCTTCTTTATCATATTTCAGAAATATCTGTTAAGCTGTATCATAACAAACTGTTATTAATTAAATAGTGATGTTAGGTAGACATTAAACCATTAAAATCTTAAAAATGAAATTTTTTCTACTTTTGACGTTTATTTATGCATATAGGTAGAAAAAAAACTCTTTTTTATGTACAAATTTGAAAAACATATTAAATTTAGTGAGAGAAAAATTATATATGATGAATGCAGTTATTCAGTAATACGTAATTTCTATCAATTTTCTTAAATAGTTGTCCTTCTTCGAATTTTTCATTAAAAAATTTGGTCCAGTGAAAATTTCGCAAAAAACATTTTAAAATTAGTTTAATCAGCAATTTTTTTTTATAAAAAAGAGAGCAATTTTTAAAATTTTTATGTTTTAAGTTTTCTTTCTGTGTGAGCATGTTTTTTAAACATTTTAAAAGACATTTGCTTAAAACTTTATTTGTGACCAAATAGTTGAAAACTAAAATCATTTTTAAAAAAAAAATTGTTGATTAAGAAAATTTTCGATATGCGTTTCAAAAATGCATTTTAGTAATATTTTCTTGATTTATAATTTTTTTTTTTAAACTTTGTACATTAAGTATTGGGAGAATCATAAAAGGGAAAAAAAATTGATAGCTTCAAAAATAAAAAGTAGTAATGCCCATTAACTTTTTTTAATTTTAAAATAATTAGTCATGTAAAAAAAGGTTGCTATCACTAGGCTATCACCACTATTTTATAACTATTGATTCAACCTTTAGACTATTTAGTATACATCATGAAATTTGAGATATACCATCTTCATAAGTTATTTCAAGTTTTAAATAGCTCTCATGCAAGAGAGGTGTGAATTTTGACCTTTTTCTCCAATTTTTTTAATCCAAATAAGTCATAAAGATCTGTGAGACGTTAATAGCAATTTAACACTTACACTGTTAGAATTTCCATTCTAAAATTACAGCAAAATAACCGATAACAGTTTCCAGTTTACCGTTTAGATTACGGTTAGGAATACTTATTTTCCTTTAAAACTGATACGGAAAAATAAACGTGAATTCAAAACTATACGATTTTGACCAGGCTTTCGGCTAGACTTTTTGTATATAACAGCTCTTGGTGTTGCCATCTATTTATGATTGAGAGTTTCACATTCCAATAGTTCAGGGTCACCAATTGAAAAAATGAGCAGTGGAAGAAATGGAAGAAATATTGTGGTGTCAACGCTGCGTCAACGTTAGCTGGTCACAAGATGAACCGATTTGCCCGTTCAGCTAAAGTATATACTCAGCTGCAAGGAATAAAGTGGCAAGTGTTTACAACACACTTCTTACCTTATTAGGAATTATTAGATAAGATAGATAAGATTAATACTATAAGATTATTGGAACTGTTGCGCTGGGTACTAGATGATGGAAAAAATGAATTCCTAAACCTTATCACATGGCTTAGCTACCAGCTTTCGAAGAACATGCTTTCGATTCTCATTGGCTATGAGCCTACTTCTCACAGATAAAACTCTAAAACAAAATCTAGTACAGAGAATAGACAATTTTCCTCATAGTTAACAGTTTGAACATCATCTTTTAATGGCCATTTGACCGTTTTGGTTGAATATGGAAAAATGAAAATTAAATTAATTGTTATTTAACGGTTTTTTCCGAGAAGTTTCGATAAGTGTACAAATTAAGTCCAGCTTTATTCAGCCATATGAGCAATGGCTGCTTAATTTTTAACTGTTGATTTCCCGAAAATATTCTATACAGACTGCTTGTTACCTTCAAAATGTTAGCCTGAGTTTCTAGTTAGGGGTTGGTGGCACAATCATGGAAATAATACACAGACTGATATTTAGCAACTTCCTCGAGTTCTACACTAAAATGCCGCTGCTTTCATTTTATTGAAATCATATCAGGTTCAACGCCGGCCAGGTGGCCGAGCGGCTAGCGTGCCTGACTGCGAAGCCATAGGCTGCGGGTTCGAATCCCGCTCTGGGCATGGATGTTTCTCTCTCTCTTTGTGCTGTCCTCTGTTGTGTGTATGATGTGTGAATGTGGCCCACCCTATAAACGGGTTTGTGGCAGTGTGGCGTAGGTAATGTTGCTCGCCTCCGTGACTTTGGTTCACAGGTGCCCACTGGGTAAAGCGAAATGAGCAACAATTCTGGCATAGTATAGGCAAAGATTCAAATTCAGCGCCTGCCATTGGGAAAAAAAAATCAGGTTCAACAATAATAATTGAATAGTGATAAATCAGTGTTGATTGAATATAGATCAATTATGATTCAATAATTAGATAATGATATTATTTATTCATCTTTGATGAACGTAGTTCATCATTATATGTTTTAATTCCATTTCTGTGGTTTGTGTTGGTTTATAAATAGCATTTATACTTACAAACCATACTCATAATTATTAGAAACATTTTATTGATTTGCATTAGTGTGATGCTGAATTAAGAAATAAAATAGCTACTAGTTCATTTGTAAAATATCCTAGTTGAATTAAAACTACCGGTTTTCCTTATTCGACCAATGGCGTTTATTATTATTGTTACATTTGCAATTTTAATGACCATATCCAACCATGCATTAGTTTGAAAAGCTGTACACTTTTAGAAATTCCCCAGGAAACGATAATCCCTCCATTCACTTAAATAAATGAATGGTTTCCAGTGTCCTGCATTCCTCAGTTTGTGACCCTGGACTATTAGTATAGTATACTCCCATTCACACATAGCTAGCAGCACCATACGGCTGCTTAACTTAAAAAGTCTGGTATTTTAATTCCAGTTGTAAATGGTGATAAAACCGTGCAATTTTGTATTCATAGTTCTTTAACGGTAGCTCGGCTTTAGCCCTATCATTTCCCATACGGAGCCTCCAGGGAATACATTCCAGGAAATATATTCTTTAACAGTGCTAGTTGGAAGCGATTTTAAAACTGTAAATGCTCTTTATTGTAAACTTTACCGTTAATTTGATGGACAAACTGTAGGCGATTATTTTACAGTAATTTTCGAATAAAATTTCGCTAGATTGTACAAAATTATAAACTTACGAACTTTGAGGGTTTTAACAAATATTTTGCTAATGTGGTTCATTGATAACAACATTCTGCTACTACAAGTTCTTTATAAAATTGAATTACATTGAACAACAAAATTTAAGTTAAATTAGTTAAGTTAATAAACAGAACTTTAATTAACATAATTGTAACTTACTAAGGATTTGTGCCTATTTAAAGTTTCTTCAAATCTTTTCATCCCATCATGCGTAATTTACAGACAAGTAAAAAAATAAACAACGAAATGAACAATAAGTAAGAGTATTTTTTCGTTAATGAACTTTTAAAAAAGTAAAACTTTTTTCTTATTTTCCATGAATCAAGATGCACAAAAAAAAAATTTGTTGTTTTAATTTTACCTTTTTTGCTAAGAATTTTTTTCTTGGTTCCTTTTTTTAGAAAAATCTGAGAAAGAAAGTAATCTGCAAATGCTGCCACTTCTGAGATGGAGGGTTCCTGCTTTTTTCCTTCTCCAAAGAGAAATAGAATTTCGATATTTTAATTGTACAAACTCATACAAACAGAAATCGAGATTGAAAAGAAAAACACTGAACATAAAAAGACACAATACATTGAACAATGAAGACACCGAATTCTTACACTCTTGAATTAAAATTACGCTTTAAACAACTGAAATGCAATACTGTCCCTTAAATACAGAAATATCAATATGTCACGTGATGAACAATTTCAGAACTTGAATTGAAGAAGTTTTCGTTATATCCGTAACTTTCCTTACATTCCATTAAACGATAAGAGCTAGCAATATATTTTGACATATTTTCCTTGCAAATAAGATATTTTTTTGAAAAGTAACAATAAATCTGAAATATTTTATTTCTAATTTAATTTCTAAAAAATGAAATTTTGAGAGCTTTTTAATTTTTATATAGAATTTAATAAGCGATAGCAAGTCTTGTCTGTTTAACAACGAATAAATTAAGTTAAAAAGCTCACAATGATAGTTTTTAGGAGATAATTTAAAGTGAAAAGCTTGATAGTTATATTAACTTTCTTCAATTTTTAATTTCCAAATCACACAATTCTTATTATTTACATCAAATTTATGAAGTTCGCAATATATTTTCTTATATCTACAACGTGTAAGAAAATACTTTCCCTTTTACGCCAATTTTCAAGCGTGTTACTTATAATGAAGTTAGCAAACTATTTCTTTTTGTAATTAAAAAATATTTTGTTAAAATCTTTCAAACTTTCAGCTTATAAACATGGCGTATAACAGGCAGATGAGACAACAAAGGAAAAAAAAGGTTTTACGCATTTTTAATGTGCACAAAACAACGAAGAAATTACATTTATTCGAAAATAGACTTGACGGTTTTCAGAAAATAAAAATTTCATAATATCTTGTTTGCATGTCATGTATTCGGAATTTTCTCTTAATATTTTTCAATTTGAAATTTCGTTGAACATTTCTTTACAACATAAAAATAAGTTTTTAATTCTACCAAAGTTATAATTAATGATACACATGCTTTCAGAAAGAACCAATAATACTTTAATTAACCTAAGTGTGATCAGTAATTATTTTCGATGGTTGGACATAGAAAGTTGACATTTTAGTTCTAAAAAAATCTTATATATTATTAAATAATTTATTAATGACAATTATTCAATATACGTAATAATGGAATATTTTCCTTTTATTTCACACAGGCAAATTAATTGTATTTTTCCACTGAAAGTAGATTTTTAAAAGAAGAAATAGAAGCAAAAACATCCTAATTCCTTTATGGAACGTTTAGTTTTTCCTCTAGAAACGCTTTTTTTGCGCTATTTAAAAATGATTTGATTGAAATGTTACTGTTCCAACCTCATCAAACTTAAAAACAAACACTTGGATTGAATCAGAATTCTTAAAACAAACTCTGAGTTCCTATTTAGAAATTATGTAAATTTGAAAAAAAAATGTTTTGTTACACTATTTGAAAACATAATTCATAATTTTCTACCCTAAGCTCTTAAATTTAAAAAAAAGCTTCGTTAGAATTAGATAAATATTCGATAGAACTAGAGTTTTTAAATAACATCTTATTTCCTTAATGTATATCATGGTATTTTTATCAAAACTGTTTCGATACTCAATTTAAGCACATAATTCATAATTTTACTGTCCTAAGCTCTTTATTTTAATCAAAAATGCTTCTATAGAACTTGATGGCCATTTGATAAAATTAGAACTCATAAAATAACATGTAATTGCCAACATAGAAATAGTGGTGTTCGATAAAACTAGAATACATAAAACATCTTATTGCCTGTAAGTAAACTGTTGAGTTTTGCATCAATGATGTTTTCCAGTGCAATTTAAAGATATATTTCATACACACATGACTTTTTAATTTTAAAAGACACCTCAATAGAACTGGATAAAAAGTTGACAGAACTAAAGATTTTGTAAAATTATGAAATGCATTCATTTCAAAAGTTACTTCTTCATGCCTGTAAAGCAAAACTTTTAAACTTTTAAGGACCAAGGTCAGTTTTGATTTATATGAAAAATTACAGTGAAGTTCGGAAAGTCCGGCCAGTTTATATTAATAACTTCCTTCCTCTTTTGATTATATATGCTAATATCTTTAAAAATACACATAGATCTTTTAAGAAATGCATACAAAAACTGCATTGTATTAAAAGATAATCAATTTTCATTTCCTTTGTCATTGTAATCAGATTTTAACAGTAATATAATGGCCAGAGACTTTTACATGCAGCTGAAAGTGTAAGCCCATTTTTTCACACACCATGCTTGTCTTCCATATAGTAGTATAGGTTGAACGGGAATATATGTATGCTAGATACATAGATATTCAAAAATACCTGCATACCATTGCTGTTTATTCTTTAATCTGCTCATATTTCTATAATTATACATTAATAAAAATTGTCGTTTATTTCTACATAAGTTTATTTTTAATTGTTTAATTACTAGAATTGTTTAATTACTGAGTGATATTTTGTATTAAAAAATTAAATATTGATGCAAAGTAGCATTACACCAATTTTAGATACACGTATTTTTACGGAGTCAGACTTCTGTTCTTTTTTTATCACCATGTCTTTAAATTTTTCTATATAACCTGTTCATTCTAAATAAAAGTTGCATAATTTTCACCAAAAGAAATTTTATCATTTCATAAAAATTTGCCACGTAGGCCCGTCAATTATTTCTCTAGAGTGCAAGAGAAATTTGAAAATGAGCATCAAATAAACATTAGTTTCAGGCAATTTAAAAATATTCTTTTATAAAAATTTATACTTTTGCCAATTTATCAAATTTCTCAATTTAAAATGTCTCACCAAATCTAACTAATGTAGTACTTTTAAAAAAGCGTGAAAAATGTTTGTAAAAAACTTTTTTTTACCTTCACAATGATATTCCTTCTTAATATATCTTTACATCGAAAGAGTATTTTTTCCATCGTAATGAAATAAACCAAACTAGGTTTAGTTTCCATCCAGGCGAACTAACAGCATGAAGTTTTATGTGCTTTTACAATTACAAGGTTACAAATTGACGCATACAGCTGAACAAGATTGGACTATAATGCAATGATGCAAAAAGGAGGGAAAATAAATGAACGAGTGTTCAATTACATTACTTGTAGAGCGATAAAGGAAGAAAATCTACAGCGTCGTTCACTTTATGTAATCTAATGTGTCCAAAGGCGTCAATTTACTTTAGATATTTTATTTTAGATATAAAAAGAAAAATTAAGGTAATAAATGCATTTTTGTCAAATATAGAAGCAAAAATTCTGTCACTGTTTTATGTATGTTTATGAATTAAGAGATAATTATGTGTGTTCATTTAATTATTAACTTAATAGTATTTCAAAAACAATTTTTTACTTGTTCAATTAAAAAAATCATATATATATGCTTTACGAACTAAAAATATTAACTTCACAAAACATAGTCAAGAATAATATATCCCAAAATTTTCTTCTTGATGAACTCGCCCAATTGCATTAACATAATATTCATAATGCGTCATTGGACACATTTACCAAAATTATTTTAAACTAAACATATTAGAACAACCTCTTTTTCTTTGTTAGTGTGGAAAGAATGCCAAGTATATTAGACCGTTATATAAATAAGCTATTTTGAAAAATATGATGAAATAAAGAAGTGTAAGAAACAACTTTTAAGGGAAAAACAAAACAAACGCAGTTCATTTACTGCTTACTTTTATTAAAATTTACGCGCACCGTTATTATGAAAACTCAAAATCTATATCGTACACAAGAACTGCTGTTGCCAAAACATGGAATACTAAATATGCAATAAGAATATAATTAATGTTCACGTTCACACTTTTACAGAAGGGCAAAAAATTACAATTGTATGTTTTAGAAGTTTGAAAAACATTAAAAAGTTTTTAATAAATATTTTTGAATCTAACATAAACACGAATTTTCTACATCACTCTTGCGTCTAGGTCGGACTAATGGATGGTCTGACTAGGTTGCCTAGGTCAGACTAATGGAAAGTCAGGCCTGGGAATTATGATATAGCTTTGTAGCATCCCTGTCAAACTATTTATCTAGAATACTTACTCCAAACTATAAATTGTATTGATCACAAATTTCTCTGAACTTTGAATTCTCTCTGAAATATTTTCCGAACTCTTTGTTTTAATGCATAGAAAATTAAATTTGTATTTCATTTAACTTTATAACATTATGGTTTCTCGCAAACGTCCTCAGTGACTGTAGTTAATAAACAGGGAATCAATTTTAAAGCTAGCAAAATATTTGCCTCTACAAGTTAATTATTTACACATACGTGATTCGTAAAGTTCTTCTCAAAAGAAACTTTAAGCAAATAGTACAAACATTTTCTTTGATGTCTTGATCTAGTGAATCAATTAATTCGAGAATCATTTAGAAATGTTTCTCCTACTAATATAATTTGGTGCTACGAATAACTAGTGTGGCAATAATATGACGTGTATCTAGTCTTTAATTCGTAAAATGAGATTATCAGTGGGGTTGTGATGCCGAGTTTGAGTAATTTCTAAAATTAGTCAATAAATTGATTCAAATGTCATTCAGAATTATAACTTGACTTTGTACTTTTGCTTTAATATGTGTATTACTAATATATGTAATTGAGTTTAAATGAAAATTCNGGCCTGTGTCCATTAGTGCCTGTGATTGAAAACATGAACTCTGACATGTATGTAGACAATGCTGCACTCCCAACTCTTGGGCAATATTTCAGAGAAAACCCATTTCTCATCCAGCAGGATAACTGCTCCATTCACGCATCCAGAGCCTGACTAAGGCAGGGGCATGTAGGGCAGTTGCCCCGTGCCCCACATCTCAGGAGGACCCCCAAATTGAATAGAAAGTTTATTTTAGGTTTCCTTCTTTAATGAACTTTTTTTTAAACAAAATATCAGTGCAGTGTAGAATCCATCAGTTTTATGTTAGCTTCTTCATTAATCTATCGTATGAACACAAAAAATCTATATTTCGTAAATTCATGACTTTCTAGGGCGGAATTCAGCTAAATTTTCGCAATTACAATGGACACATTTGGTCAATCAAAAGCCTATATTTTTACATATCGCAAAATGTGGTACATTTACAAAAATATGGTCTTCTAATTAGCTTCATTGAGCTATCGTAAATGCGTGAATTTATCTGAATTCCGCCCTAATGCCAGCAAGGATATGAATTTTTTGCAGCTAGATGACAAAGTTAACAAACAGAAAACTGCATTCGCATGATGGACGTAGAATTGTCAGAAAATCAATAAAATGGACAGAAGGATATTTCGTCTGACCATTGGTGCGGGTGGGGGACTTTATAGCTATTTTAGATTCTAGTCAATGTTACTTGTTATATATCTATAATGAGGTGAAAAATTTAGAAACCTCCATGCGTATCCAGCCATATTCTCACTGCAAGCACTTACTTCAGCTGTGATGGAAGTCAATTCCTATCAAAAAACTGGTGAAAAGTCTTCCCAGATGTGTGCTGTCATGAATGCAAAAAGGCGACCAACATCATATTAAGATATTAAGATTTCTCAAGTAAGTAAATAAATAAAAAATAAAAATTGTGTAAGGAGAGAAAAAAATTTAGGGTTTTATCACAGCTCAACTACTACCTTAATATATATATATATATTTTTACAGGTGTAAAAATTCCCCTTTTTACGATACAATTAACAAATAATGAAATAGACTGGTTTTGGTACTTAAAACCTTACTTAATAGAAGATTAGAAATATTTTTTGTTTTTTTCTATAATTATTTTCAGTGTGCATCTATTTTGATACAAACTGCAGATATATTTCATTCTGTGTGATATTTTGCAGTGAAGATTTCCTCTGTGATAGTTTAGACAGCAACACAAGCAGCAGTAACCATAAAAAGAGAAAACTGTCTGAAAATCATAAAAATTTAAACAACAACCTTCTCAATGGAATGATGAGCGTGAAACAAGAAACTCGTAAGTCTCCTTTCCTTCTTGTGTATGTATTTGCTAACATATGTTTTTTTTATAACCGTCGTGGAACAGTCCACCCAACTCTGTAGCCTTGTACATGGTGCGTAGCGTTTTTAAAAAGTGCTTAAAGGTGCTTTTCGATATTCGTTCACTTAAAGGTGCTTTTTTCATGGGGTGTTTTTAAAAAGTACTTTATTTTCCCTTTTTGAAAATGAGATTTTTTTCTCTACCCTGCCGATTTTCAACACGTAATATGCAAAAGCGTGCTTTTCAAATTGTTCTGTTCAACATTTTTACAATTCATACAACCACAATCCATTTCTGCATACCGTCGGTCTATAGTGTATGAAAGCGGCAATCATTTTACAGGTTTGATGAAATACTTGCGAGTCCGCATGTGTGTCTACTGAGCTGAGTTCGGTAAGATTCTAGCACTCTCATGTGTAACTCTGCTGCATTTTGCTAGATATGCTCAATTACTCTATTTCCACCCTCATTTTGCGAGCCGAAAATTCTCTCGATTTTTTTAGGGTGGCTAATATAATCAAGAAAAGAGTTCTTTGTTAGAAACTAGTTATTTTATCGTGATCATGTAAAGTCTTTGAAAATTATTTTGCATTTTCTTAATGTGTATAGTGCTTGAAAAAAATTTTTTTGAGTACTTAAAAGGTGCTTATTTTTTATGAAAGATTTGACTACACACCCTGTTTGTAATTTTGAACCCAATCCAGAAGACAAGGTAACTCCTGTATCGAGCATAGGGAGAAATTTGCCTTCTTAGAGGACTTTTTGATGGAACTGTGCTGCATGGAGAGGAAAACCTCCCATTGTTAGGCTGACAGCAAGGGGACACTAACCCATGATCCATCTTCCACTGAGGGTGTTTTACTTCAATACGGTGCAAGCTGCGTGCAGAATTCGAACCAACATCGCCGGGATTCGAACCCGGTTGACCTGATTGAAAGGTGAACACTCCATCTCCTGAGCCATCACGACTCAGCCAACATATTTCTGAGAAATTCATAATCCTTTATTGAGCCATTGAAATGTTTTGTAAAAGTCAAACAAAAAGAAAAGGCTACTTATATGCGAAGTGCTAATAATAATTCATGCCGAGGTATTTCTGACAATATTGTGTAGAGGGCTGCATGAAAGTGTCTGGGTGACTGGGAGTAGTGTAGTGGGACTTATTTATCTGAACCATTTTAATATGTGCCTGGTGCGGTAGAGCATGAGACTCTCAATCTCGGAATCATATATTAGAGCCCCACATTGGGTACTTTCTTCTGTTCTGCAGTCAATTAGGTTATAAAGCACTCATCTCCAGTTGAGGTGACCCAGATTCGAATTTTAGCATTGGCTGATTAATAGAAATTTCTTATCCGGTTTGCAGCAACCATTTCTGACATCCGTGGTAGATAGATCGTGGGATAGAATCCATATGCTTAGCCATACAGTTAGGCATTGGAGGTTTTCATATGTTTCCTCTCCATGCAACACAAATGCAGGTAAGTTCTATCAAAAAGTCTTCCTTGAAAGCTAGTTTACCGCATTGCTGGATTTAAGAGTTCCTTTGTCTTCTGGGTTGGCTTTAAAATTACAATAGTTGAACACTGTTAGTCATAAATTCAGAATTGAAATGGCTATTCAACGCCAGTTATAAAATAAAATAAGACATATATCAATGCATGCTCAATGCTAATGAAGCATTAAGTTTATTAATATCAAGTTGTGACAATATTTTTCATTTTAATTTAAAAATTAGTTAGGTAAAATTATTTTTTACAACTCATGCATGTCCGAAATCAATGAAGAATATGAAACGTATAATAAAAAAATTACACTATTCTAATGTATTTACTACAATATTTTTTCCAATTTTTAAAAGAAAACTTTTTAATTGCATATAATCAAAATTTCTGAAAATAATATAAACTGGAAGTTTAAAAAAGATAATATTTTTCGTAACTCAATATTGGCAAAACTTTCTTTATCACTGTTCATGGTAATTCATACAAGCAATGTGGATATCTAAAGAATATAACCCAAAAGATCAATTTGGATTTTATATTCTTATATATTGCACTATACTTAAAACAATATAAAATTTCAAAAGAAAATTATTTGAAAGAGCTTTAATAACATGATTTTTACTAAAACATGCTTTTAGAAATTATTAAAATATTTTGGATTCTATATTCTATATTTTGCACTATACTTAAAAAAATATAAAATTTCAATCGAAAAATATTTGAAAGGGCTTTAATAAAATGATTTTTACTAAAACATGCTTTTGAAAATCATTAAAATATTTTGGATTTTATATTCTATACTTTGCACTTTACTTAAAACAATATAAAATTTCGAAGGAAAAATATTTGAAAGGACTTTAATAACATGATTTTACACAGTGCTGATTTTGTCATCAGTGGACTCTGGGTAATTTGTAAATTTCTATAGCTATCACAATATAATTCAGATGATTGTAATATGTATTTTTATGCTGCTAATTGATGAATTTATTATGCAATATTTCTAATTTTTAACAATTAAAATTCAAGTACATTTTGTAGCGCAGTTAAAATATTTTGTATAGCTCACAGCCTCTAAATTGTATTAATTTTCTTAACGTTATTTTTAAAGGAGGAATTTCACCCACAAACACTCCTGTTCTGTCTACAACGGATGATGAGTACAGTTTTGATTTTACCGGACCGGATGGTTCTGGGATGTTCTTAGACTCAGCGTATCAATGTATACGTTTTCAGCAATTTCAACAAAATACATGGGCAATTCTTTGTGACCAAACACTTAAAGAACTGTAAGTATGGTACANCAAAATTTCAGAATTTTTTTTTTTCAACATCAAATTAATTTGCGCCTTCAATCTTCGTTTTGAAAACTTACAACACATATAGATTTAACAACAAATTAAGAAAAACATAAAAAATATCTAACAAGTTTATTATAATAAGTGTTAAAGTTGAAATATGTCGTGTAAAAGTAACACACGTAACGAAAGAATCGCCCTACTGTTAAGAAACTAGAATTTTATTGCACCAACTAGGCCCACCTAAAGACCCTTGCAGCTGGGTATATATTGTAGCCGAGAAAGCTAATCTGTAAACATCACGACCAACAGAACGGGGGTTCGATTCCCAGCGTAACACCACAATATTTCCTCTATTCCCTTCAACAAAAGAAGAGTTTCCAGTGTCCTGAACTCTCCTATTTGCGACCCTAGACAATTTGTATTCGATACTCTCTTTTACGCATAGAAATCAGCAACATAAAGCTAGTTTTTGAACCACATTCCACTGCTTATTTGATGAAACATAACTCAACCACAATCTAACTCCTATGTCCATGACCTAACGAAAGGCCTAGCTCCAATGTCCAGCTAAATTTCTTTTTTTTTCCTTGCTTGATATTGAAACCATGCTTGTTGTAAATGGTTAAAAAAAACATATAATATTGTATTCATGGTTTATTAACCATACTAGTTGTAAGTGGTTTCAAAACCGAAAAGATAAAAAAGATGTTCTTTACCTTAAACTTTAAGATTAATTGGATGGACAGACGGCTGCCGGTTTTTTCCTCTTTTTTTTTTTTTTNTTGTCTTTTTTTTTTTTTTTTTTTTTTGGACTTATTTTAGAATGAAAATTCTAACAATGTATGTAAAATATGTTACTTAAAAAAATCAAATAAACAAAGTATTTAATACTTGTATGTTAATGTGAGTAGTTTAACCAAGCAATATATTATTAAGTTGAAAAAAGCGCATCTCTAAAATGGAACCATGCTTATTAAAGGATCTATTTTCCGAAGTAAAACTAAAAATTACAAAACTTTCAGTTTCCGAAAAGTAAGAATATAATCCGAATGATTAACTATTCCCTGGTATATTTTCTTATAACTTTTCTTAGAATATGCATTATTTGGCTTGAGTTCACTTTTTCATGATCTGTTGTAATATTCAAAAATGTGTAATTCTCTCGAAAAACATTTTAATAAGTCTTTTTGTTTATTATGGATTTAATTGTTATTAATGTGCTAATTAAATACTATGTTCATATATTCTTATTTTCAAACAAAAATTAACTAATTTGTTTCTTAATTTTGGCGTACAAATAATTTAAAATCAACATATATTCATGATACATTAATTTTTAATTACATTAGTTTTCTTATCAAATATTTTATATGAGATTAGAATTAAGTTTTTATTCGTTCTTATTACATTTACTTAAGTCGTTATATTTATGTTTTTTAAACGTATTAGTTTTGTAAAAATCATATAATATTTGTAAGTTGTCAGCAATATTTTAAACTAATTTAATTTTGAATTATTTTTTATCATTATTTACCTAGCATATTAATTATTGTCAATGGCGAGCAAAATTTAACATCGTATCAATGATAAAAGTTATAGCCTAAAGCTCTTTTCAAAATGAGCATTTCTATATTAATAACTGTATAATACTGCATAATGGTCGTAGTGTGCATTATTTTGAATATTGCAAAAGCTTTTAACGCGCTCCTTTCATATGAAGCACATAAAAGGAATTGTACATTTATCTTGCCAAACAATGCACGCATTAATTAATGTTTAATATTTTCCGAAATAATCATTCAATTCATCCATAATTACTCTTCCTTAAAGAGAGTTATAATTTGAAACTTTCAAAAGCCAGTCTTTGAAGAATGGATAACTTTATAACAAGTTTTGTCCACAATAGGAATAATTTGTATAGGTATAATTGCAGAGAAATGTATTAATTGCAAGTTTGTTTCAACTTTTTAATCATACCATGAAGTATCTTTTCTCAATTTTTTATCTTTTGATTTTTTTCATACTTAAGAATGTAAATTCTGTGTCTGTTTTCTTCTTTAAATTATAAGGGTTAATGACACTTTTTTGAAACCCATGTAATATTTTTATTATGCAGAAAGTTTACAAACTAATTATTAAAAAATCTTCAATGAAGCATTTGTAATAATTTATAAACATTGATGAATTTAGAATTATTTTAAATATTAAATATTTAAAAATGTCTACGCGTTTACTACTTTCAGTCTTTTGTTTGCTATCAATGTTTAAAAAAAAATTTTGAAATTTCAAAAATCAGAATTCCTTTTCATCATTTTTTTAAAAAAAATATGTATTTTACAAATTTCATAAAAAAACTATTAAATTAAATGCCTAAATATTTGTATTTCAAATGTCAAGAAGTTATCTCTTCAGTTCTTGCTTTAAATTTAAGAAAGCACCAAATTTTATTATACAGAAAAAGTCTCAAAAATTTCAATACCACTCGAAGTAATGAAACCACTTCATATTCGTGATCTAATTGAGATAAAAGCGTAATTGTCCATCCATTTAAAAGTTAGTAAATGCATCATTCTTTTAAGTAATGATAGAGATTTTTAAGATTTTTGTATCCCAGACCCCTTTTAAAATATATACTTTTTTTTTATTTTAACATGACCTTATAGGCATGACATAATTCCCAACTTTTTAATTACATATATTTCATAAATTTATATCCATCTAATTATTCATAATTCCTTTTTTAATAAATAAAACAGTTAATTAATTTTTATTCAATCTCAGAAAATAAGCAGATGTCAAATTAAATGTTTTTTAATCTCCTTATCTATACAGCTAATTTTTATTTCAATGATAGTTTTCAATCAATTTTTATTTTATTTTACAAACGGGGTTTAACAAATGACCCAATTTTATGGGTTTACTACTACTAATGTTCATCTCCGTACCCTTGTAATTTTTTACCCTATCCAGAAGACAAGGGTACTCCTGTATCAAGTATTGAGAGAAATTCGCCTTCGTGGAAGACTTTTTGATGCAACTTACCCGCATTTGCGTGACATTGAGAGGGAAACTACGAAAACCTTCAACGGTTAGTTTGACGGAATGGGGACTCTAACCCATGTTCCGTCTACCACTGAGGATATTTTACGTCAGCAGTGTGGTCGGTGCGAGCCGGTTGCGGAATTCGTATCGACCAGCCATCGTTGGGATAAAAACCCGGTTCATCTCATTGGAAGGTGTACGCTCTATCCTCTGAGCCAATTATTAGTGATAAAAATCACATGCTTCAATTTTTGCTTAAAAATAAGGCTCAGATTTATAAAAAAATTTAATTTTAGCTGCATCTTTTAACTCTTAAATTTATAATTACTGTAAGATATGATACAACGAATAGTCAGAAAAATAGCTTTTGCGATACAATATCAAGTACAAATCATTAACTTAGGAAGCATACGTATAATACTTCTTAAAATTAAATTAGTATGTTAATCAAGCAAGCACACAGCACAGAGAGAGTATTAATATGAGTCCAAACTAAGCTTAACAAAATCAAAGTGAGCAAATATTAAATACTATAAAGTAATTTTTAATACATTTGATAGATTTATCTAATGAGAACCTAAATATCTTTATTATGCAACTAAAAATATACATGCCTTTTATGAAAGATTACATGAGTGGTTTATCATATCACCGTATAGTTTATCATACAATACCACTTCGACAAGAAGATTAAAATTACTTAGCAACTAATCAACCACAATCAATATTCTTGATCAGTCAGTAAATAGGATTGAAACTTACTTGGCATTGAGAAGGCTATGTTCAGTTTGTTAATTCAATCCGGCAAGAAAAACTAACATTTCACCAGCACACAGTATCTAAATAAACCGCCATCTTATCTCTGTCTAAATATTGTGCAATTATTCACCTTTAAACTTCTAATAAAAGTCCAAAAGTATTTGTTATGTTAAAAGTATTTGTTATGTTAGAAGTATTTGTTTAAAACATGCAATACCAATTTCACAACGCAATTTAACTTAGTTAAATTGTTTAAACACACATTAGTTTTTCACTAAAATTTACGGAACTCCAAAAAACACAGTCTTCTTCACCAACAAATTGTTGCTCATGCAGGGAGTAAAGAAAATATGATATAGGTGTAAGTTTTATCAAATGTTGATGTTAAGATTTCACAATATTTTTCAAAGCGTGTAAAGAATACTCAATTCGGTATTAACTTGAATTAAAGTTATCATTCACACAAGTTTTCAACATGAAATTCAGATAGATATTCTCCACAGTTACTTCTGTGTGGGAAACTGTTAAAATTTATATTAAACTCGCAGTACTGGGGAAAAAGAGCAAACAAGTTTTATAAATTAAACACAAGTTTCACATTTTATTAAAAACAATTATTCAGTACCAATTCCCTTGACAAAGCAATATTGCTGAAAATTAAAATAACCCTTCTTCAAACAGTTTCCTTCGAAATCAAAATTAATTGTTAAAATATTTCATTCATAAATATTAAAGACATAAGTAATAAAATTACGTCGTAAAACAAAATTTTAAAGCAAACTTCTTCATTAATTTTCACGGCAAATTAAAATTTCAAACTGTTTAATTTAGTTTCTCACGTCATAGAGCTGTGTCATCAATTTGGTGAATTAACATTTAAACACGCTTAATTCCCATTGGTGATTATGCGAAATCACTCTAGATTACTTAGTTAAACAAAGATATTCGTTTAAAATTCTCAGAACTGATGTTTCAAATGAGAAAATTAATTGAATAATCTATCTAATTTTGAAAAACGTGCATGTGTGCTCGAATTGTATTTGCTCAGCAAATCGTATTGTGTTACAAGATATTGGAGAGCGATTAATTAAGTTAATGATATTTGAAAACTATGCGCATTTAAAGCAGCATCTTTAAATTATTTATAAAAATAACTGAATCAAAGATATTACGAAATTAAAGAAATATTTAAATAAACTAAAGTGTATTAAATTTAACTTTTATTCTTTAGCTTTGCTTTATTTCATATATATATATATATATATATATACATATACAGTGCAACGTCCCATATCCGGACGTCCCTTTCCCGGAAGGATCGATTTCCCGGACACTTTTTAACAATCAAAATAAACAAACATTTCTTAATCTTCCCCTCTCAAAAAAAGAAAAAAAAGAAAGAAACAGAAAAGACCACCAAGTCCGTTGAGGGACCATTAGTGACGCTCCTGTTCTGGAATGCAGGGAAAGAGGGTAATTTGTTTTCAAGAGTCCCCCCCCCCGCTTCTTTCATATGCAGCTGGCTAGTAAATGAGGCTTTTCCTNTATATATATATGGATATATGGGTGTGTGTGTTTGTTTGCGTGTGTATGTATAAAACCCAAAAAAATACTGATATAGAGCATGAGATTGATCACTACGTAAAAAAGTTAATAATAGTGATTATTTTTCATTTTTTCATTTTAGTACAATCATAATCATGCAATTTTGAAAATGCTGCCGAAAATAAATGAATTATTTAGTTTAAAATTTCTTTCAAATTGCTTTCTGAAACAATGATGAAACAATAATAATCAACTTTGCTTTGTCCACATTGTATATTCTAAAGGAACAGTCCCTTAAAATAAAAAAAGCCAATAAAAACCCATGGATTTTTTTAGAAACCATGTCAATATTACTTGAAAAATTAAAATTTTCTAAAATTATTCCTTTTAAAGTAGTATCTTTTACTTAAAACTTTTCCTTAAAAACTTTTCTTTCATTAAATAACTCCATTTCACATTCTCCGAAAGGCACTAATTATTTTCTAGATTTCTCTGATAACTTAAAAATTAAAAGAATATACTGCATACCTTTCAGAAATTTAAAGGAACTTCTTTGATAGCAATTAAAATGATAAAATGCAATATTTTTGCTGAAAAGTAATTTTTCATTAGTTTTACGATAAAAATAGTTGTATCATTGCTAAGTGATACTCAAAAAGAATGCTAATATATTTTGGATGAAAAAAATGCTGGATATAGCCTAAAATGCACGATGCTCCTTAAATTGAAATTTTAAGAAAAATCCAAGCTGCAGTTAAAAGCATTATGATTTTATTTATGTCAAAAGAAAGAACTTTATGAACAATTATAGCTAGTAGATTAGTATGGTTTCAACTATCACATTTTTGCAAGTCTAAATATTTTCTCAAAACTTGTGAAAGCAGCTCACACAGCTTCTATTGTTATTTATTTCTTTACTCTCTGTATAATATAAATATTATACAGAGAGTTCGAAAATTGGTAGATCATTAAACATTGTAATAGTTCTAGTGCGTGTACCTCCATGCAGAACGGTCTAATATACTAGACACGGTAAACTAATAATTATATATGAAACTATAGATTATACTATACTAGATACCTTAAAGTTTTATGAATTGCCCAATATCATAACAATCAGATATCTTGAAGACCAAGGAATAATCTAATGTATTATGAGTCAAATAGCTTTAAGACGATCTACTTTTGGGCAGAGAATCATTCGGATTGTCTCGGCAATATTGGATAATTTTTACAGATTGCGAAGAAAAGCTATCATGCTGATAGCAATTATATTCGTCTCCAAATAGAGTTTAAAATTGAGCAAAAGTACTTTCACAGACTTCAGAAAATATTTTAAAATCGTTATCAAAGGAAACCATCATAAGTTTTATACTTTTTTGAAAAAGCTTCAGGAAGCCGCATGCAACAAAACAGAAAATTTTTTAAATTTTCTTTCGATAGTTTCAATATTTTTGCAAGTTGGAAAAATAGTTATTTCAATTGTTAAATTTCTTCTGGGGGAAGTTTAAGAGTCGAATACAAAAACTGTTTTACAGGGTAACAAAAAAGTATAGGGATCACTTTTGTAGTCATCTACCACTAAAGTTTTAAAACCTTTTTACATGTATAGCATACTGATCTAAAGCTCTGCTATTAGACTTTCAATTGCAATACTATTTCATAAAATCATAAAAATGCCTTTGAAGAAATTTGACAAAAAGCTGATTGATCTAGTACAAGCATTTTTAGAACTTCGACGGAGCCACAGGATTATACAAACCCATTTTAAAAGGAAAGGTATTGTGATTTCACTCAGCCATATCAGTCGCATCAAGAATTCAGAACTCGGATCGATGCAAAATAATGCAAAACCAAAAAGAAGTGGACAGCCAAACAAATTGAAGAAATCAGATTTGCAGAAGCTTGATAAGATGACATCAAAACCAGATCCACCAATACAGACAAGCATGGCTAAAGCTCTTAACGTGAGTCAGCAAGTTGTAAGCTATCAATTAAAACATAAGTCGAAGAAAAAATGCCATAAAAAACCTAAATGTCATCATTTAAGTGAGAGATCGGTGCAGATTAGGAGGCAACGTTCATGGCCCCTCTACAAGCCTCTCCATAAGGACAGATGGCGAAAGTTCATTACAACTGATGAATCTTGGATCTATCTATCTGATACCAATGCTAAATCTGAAGTTCAATATCTTAGCCGTGAGCAGAATAGGCGAGACTTGACACCCTCAACCACGGTGCCTCATTCCAAAGGCGTAATGGTTTGGATGGGCATATTCGCCCATGGTGTGACCAAACCTCGGTTTGTGAAACCTGGGGCCAAAATAAATTCTGAGTATTACATACAGAAGACATTAAAGCCCTTTCTTTAGGATAATTACTGCAGATTGTACCCTAATGGTGATGCTGTGTCTTCCATTAGGACTCTGCCCCACCGTATGCATCTAAGGTCACCCAGAAATTCCTTACAGATCAGCAAGTGCAATTCCTGAGACCAGAACAATGGATTCCAAACAGTCCTGAAGCTGCACCATGCGACTACCTCCTATGGGGACATCTGAAAAACAAACTGAATAAGCGAAGAATTTCTACATTGAGAGGCTTTCAAAGAGCTATTAGAGAAGAGGTGAAGAAAACCCCCCAGCAAATCATTTCGCGGGTTCTAAATTCATGGTTGAAGCGTTGTAGACAAATCTATTATGCCGGAGGTCGATATTTTGAGAATCATCGCTAAATTTATGTAATAAATCTTGGAAATAAAAACATTCGAAAATGATCCCTATAATTTTTTGTTACCCTGTAGCACGGAGGGAAATTTTGGAGTGATCCTGCCTTTGAATTGACAAGGCAAATATTAAATAAATAAAAATCCATTAGACAGTTATTTAATTTATTTTCTACATATTCCAAATTCCGGCCATTTTTTTCCTGGCCTGGTAGCAATTGCTCAGTGAGCAAAAAAACCAACGAATCACCCAGAATAACTTTTGATCTAATGATCGACGTTTCACATACTGAACTCAACCATGATGGTTCAAGTGAGTGACCTCAAATATGCTAATTAGTAAGTGCAGATGATATCTTAAGTTGAGAAATCAGGCACGAAAGCATACTTTCTCTGAATAAACATAATTTATTTCGACGGATTATAATTTTTGATCACCAAAGTATAGGAGGTAGTCACAATCAGGGAAACATACGCCTAATAATTTGATGAGGATAACGGTCGAAGAATTTTGAGCAGTCAAGAGTGATCAATTTTGCTTTTTGATTAATTCACCAGCATCCAGAACTTTTAAGGTGAATTAAAAATATTTTTGCTTACAATTGCGAAATTCATTTATCCAAAGATAATTCCCCGCAAGGATGCAAACAATGACTTTTAATAGTTATTTCTTGCTTTTTTTTATTATTTTATTTTATCTCTTTGATTAATCTTATATGTATTTTTCACATATTGTTCAATTTTATACATATAATGAAAATATTTTAAAGATAAAATTATCAATAAGCAGATATTGCTAAATGCATACATGAAAACGTTGATAAACATTTCACAATTATAGTTTTACTTATTTGTTTTTTTTTAAAAAATATTTATTAAAAACTATTTTTTGCATGGAGTTATCTTTAGATAAACGTATTTTATAATTGTGTGCAAAATTTTTCAATTAGCTTAAAAATTTCTCAAGTTATGGCGAAATACGCAAAAAGTTAAATTAATAATAAAGGGTTCAAAACTTTGGAACTATCTCCTGACTAAACTATTGGGACCATACTTCCCTGATCTCGGCCACCTCCTAAATTTTGGGGATCAGAAATCCGAATACGTCGAAGAAAAAGTATGATTATTCAAGGAAAGTACCTCTTATTTCGTAACCTAAAAAATCATCTGCGCTAATTAATTAATATACTTGAGGTCACCTTCTTGAACCATTGAGATTGAGTCATAAAACATGAAGACCCGAACATTAGATCAAGAGTTATCCAGTGTGGTTTGTTCTTCATTTTGAGGGCTGTACTTCGTACAGCCAGAAATTTAATTTTTAAGAATTTTAATTTGGTAGAATTTCAAAACCTGTTTCGAATAATTAATTGTAAAGTGTTTTTAAATACACTTGAATAAATTATCCAAAATACTTTATTTACCAAATAAACTGTATTTCCTGTCATTAATATTTGAAAATTTTTGAATTTTCTGTAAGAAAATTTTTTTCTATGTCCTCGTGATAACATGAACATTT
Source organism: Parasteatoda tepidariorum (assembly GCF_043381705.1). Taxonomy (NCBI): domain Eukaryota; kingdom Metazoa; phylum Arthropoda; class Arachnida; order Araneae; family Theridiidae; genus Parasteatoda; species Parasteatoda tepidariorum. Next base: position 56,152,733 of record NC_092214.1, read on the forward strand.
TTAAAAGAAAAGGACATTTTCAAAAAACATCAAAATTTTTTATACTTATAAAGTTTAAATGATAACTGAAATTATCAACAGAAATATTATTTTCTTTCTCTCTCGTTATGGCGCAATTTGCTTAAAAAATTTTTTTCTGCTTCAGGAACATTAGTTTTGATGTATGAAATGTAATATTTACGATTTACCTACACTGTGTTCAAAATTTTGGCGTGTAGTTTGGTGTCGAGGTAAACTAAAGTTTTTTGTAGAGAATGTAGCTACATTTTTACTTACTTCTTCTTTTTTATGGTTTTATTTTTTTAAATTTATTCAATTTTAGTTTGTTTGCTTACAGAAAATACACATTTTTACGCGTCTTATAATCACTTTAATGTCATCATATCAGAAACATTTCGTTTAAGAAACAAACAAATGTTTAGTGATGCATTCGCACTATTTTCAAACAATTGTTACTTTGTTAATTTTATGAAATTTTTTCCGCGATATGTACAATTGTGTACTTGAAAATGCATTTAGTTCACCTCAACACCAAAAATGGTGGTAACTATAGACCAAAATTTTTTATTACAATATATAAAGGTAAGCTGTGCTGGCTCATGTGATAGGACATTCGCCTTCCAGTAAGATGAACTGGGATCGAAACCCAGCGATGGCCAGTCGATACGAATTCAGCACCCGGCTCTCACCGACCGCAGTACTGACGTAAAATATCCTCAATGGTAGACCGATCATGGGTTGGAGTCCTCTTCCGTCTTGCTAACCATATGAGGTTTTCTTGGCTTTCCTCTCCATGTAAAGATAAATGTGGGTGAGTTTCATCAAAAACAATTCACCCAATACTTGATCCAGGAATTCTCTTGTCTTCTAGACTGGGTTCAATATTACATGGCTACGGAGATTGAACATTTGTATTTGTAAGCCCAAAATTGGGTGGGCTGTTTAACGACGGTAGTTAAAAAAATGTATAGAAGCAAATAGTTCTGCAGTTGTAAAAAATCAAACAGTACTTCATATGTATCACATATTGTAAATGAAAAAAACAAGAATTATTAAAGAACAAATTTATTTTTACATACACTGTATTAAAGAATGGCTGGAGATAAAAAAAAACCACTGGAATAATATATTAAAAAAGGCATTTTTATCTATTAAAGGTTTAAGTGTACTTTGAAATTTAAAATATAAATCGGGGAAAAAACAAACTTTAAATAAGTTTAATTAAAAATATACAAAGCTACCGGATAAAAAATTAAACATTTCTTTATCACACTTATTTCAAGATGAAAAAAATAAGAATTATATTTTTTTAAAAAGTTAATCATTTTCCAAGAAAATTTATTTTTATAAATATTTTTTAAACGAAAATCCCCTAACAGCTTATAAATAGAAATTATATTTTATCGATATTGATATATATGCGTACCGAATATTGATATATATAACAGTTGGGCTGAAAAGTTCGTAGGCTAAGATAGAAAGAAAAATTTTTTTTGATAACATTTGATTTTATTATTCAATATAGTTGCCTTCAAGGGCGATACAACGGTTATAGTGGTCATATAATTTGTCGATACCATTTTTATCGTAAGATTTGTCTTCAGCCTCAAAATAGGTCATAGTTTCGGTGATTACTTCTTTATCGGTGCTAAATTTCTTTCCAGAGAGCATTCTCTTGAGGTCTGAGAACAAGAAAAAGTCACTGGAGGCCAGATCTGGAGAATACGGGGGATGCGGAAGCAATTCAAAGCCCAATTCATAAAATTTTGCCATTGTTTTCATTGACTTGTGACATGGTGCATTGTCTTGATGAAACAGCACTTTCTTCTTCTTCAAATGGGGCTGTTTTTCGGCGATTTCATCCTTCAAACACTCCAATAACGCTATGTAATAGTCACCGTTGATGGTTTTTCCCTTTTCAAGATAGTCGATGAATATTATACCATGCGCATCCCAAAATACTGATGCCATAACTTTGCCAGCTGACTGTTGCATCTTTCCACGCTTTGGAGTTGGTTCATCTCGTGCAGTCCACTCTACTGATTGTCGTTTGGACTCCGGTGTGAAATGATGGAGCCATGTTTCATTAATTGTCACATATCGACGCATAAATTCGCGTTTATTACGATTAAACAGCTTCAAACACAGCTCAGAATCATCATTTCGTTGTTGTTTTTGGTCGATTGTGAGCTCGCGCGGCACCCACTTTGTATAGAGCTTTCGCATACCCAAATATTCATTCACAATATGTCCAACACGTTCCTTTGATATCGTTAGAGTCTCAGATATCTCGATCAACTTCCCTTTACGGTAATCTAAAATTATTTTTGGGAGTTTTTTGATGTTTTTGTCGGTAACAGCATCTTTGGGGCGTCCACTGCGTGCATCGTCATCGGTGCTCATTTCGCCTTGTTCAAACTTAGCAAACCACTTCTCAACAGTTTATTTTCCTGGTGCAGAGTCCAAATAATGTTTATCAAGCCAAGCCTTGTCTTCAACAATATTTTTTTTCGCTGAAAAGCAATGTTTTATTAACACACGAAATTTCTTTTTATTCATTGTTTTTAAACTAACAAAAGTTGCTTCACTGAAAATACTATATCTCACAAATTAATAGTTCGACAGCTGTCAAATTTATACAAGTTTCTTTCGAAGGTTATAACTAACTAAAAATCATATGGATTTAATAATATTAGCGCCATCTATGTGTTAGGCTACGAACTTTTCAGCCCAACTGTTATATAAATACAGTGAAACCTCCGTTAAGCGGACATTCATGGTACCAAAAAATTTGTCCGTTTATGAGAGTTGTCCGTTTACGGGAAGGGTACCCTAATAACGAAATTTAACACCGTAAATTGTTTTTAGAATATTCTCAAAGATGTAGAAATAATTAAATAATATCTACAAGGATACTGTAAATATCTACAAGAATATTTATTTAAGCAATAAGAAAGGTAAAAAAGAATATATAAAGAAGTTTGATATAAATACATAATTCTGGATGTAGATACAGATAAATAAATATAATTTTCCTATTAGTATAGATACTCAAGTTAGACATATGATACCAAATAGGAGCGTACTGTCCTCAGTCCGTTTCAATTATTAAGTTCACATCTCCTTACACCTACTTATCATTTGATAGGGAACATGGTTAATACCTTCTTGGAAAATAAACCTCCCATGATTCACAGAAAAAGTAATGCATACCTGTAAGTCATGAGGACCTATGGAGATGATTATTCACAATTGATCAGCTATCAAGTGTCTGAATAAATGTTTCATTTATATAAACACCTCAAAGATACCTTCTGTTCTCTTTTTTTACCCCAGTTGTGTTAAATACAGTCTTCAAATTGATAAGAAAATTAAAGAAATTTTCAAAGAGGAAGAAGCATTGAGAGAAGTCATTTCAACTTGAGGGGTCTCATAACCTGTGTGGTCCAGATGAAAAGATCAAAAGATGCCGATGTCAGAATTATTTCAGGAGTGCAGTACCATTTTCTCTGCTTTCTTTACAAAGATAAGGTAAGGTGACAGGAGAAAGATTGATTTTTCGGTGGTGAAATAGCTTAACAATATTTTTAGTTATGGATAAGGCAAAAAGTTTTATTTACATGCTTTAAAAATGGTGAAAAGTTG
>NC_092214.1:56156387-56283453 GCF_043381705.1 Parasteatoda tepidariorum
GCTCTCCATCGTAGTTCTTCAGGCAAATGATGCCTAGAGGTCATTATTACGAATTGGCTATCTCAGATTTTCAATGTCGCAATCACAGTAAAATTTGTGTGCTTTCTCTCAAACTTGGACTTTTATGCTCCAGGCAGATGACGTAAGCCGAGTGCAGCGCCACTAATTTGCATATTGCAATTTTACTCAGCTACTCTTAGTGGACAGCATATGCAAATTTTGCACGGTTTGGCTTACTTTTGAAAGAGTTATCGCTATTTTTGTGATTTTTCCTTAATTTATGATAACCAGTATATATATATATATATGTATATATTGATATACATTGATATCTATAGAATATCGATATCTACCTTAGATTACGCTTTTGTGTACAAAAATAAAAGGTATCCAATTTTAGAAAGCTGAAAAACAGAGGTCAAGTCTTAATAGAAATTCGTAGAATACTTAAGAAATGCAATAAACTCTTTTTGAAATGCCCTCTGTATGCATGAAAAAACGATAAAAATATGACTTTCAACGCAAAATAGATTTTACGCTTTAGAACGTAGACACGTGTGCGCTTTTTTGATTCTAGAAGAAATAATATAACATATATGATATTCACGCACAAAAAAAAAATATTGCTTGAAACTGGGACAAAGCAATAGAGACAGTAATTTCTCATATACATGCATAATACATAACGCTCTCTTTGTTCCTCATGAATAGAGAATGTATAATATATCTTGATCATTATTTTTGACATGAAATATAGAAAACTTTCCTTATATTTAAAAACATAGTTTTTTAAGCGAATTACAAAAATTGTGCGGCAAGCTGGAAATTATGTTATAAATTATGAAAATTCGGAGGTTAGTAAAATGCTGATCGAAGAATAGTTCTTAAAATCCAATACCGAAAACTCTATATTCTTCAAAATATTGGAAAATAAAAATCAAAAATACCGTTCAAAAATAATTGTACTTCTAAAAATTAGTATAATTGAGCAGAATATTGAAATGTTACTGCTGTTGCTTCGAACGCCCTTTGCCAATACCAGCAGGCCTGCATGGTGAAATCAAGCAAATTTAAGACAGAGCAAGTGTTTCTATGACCAAGTAGTGCCATCGATGACCAAGAATACCACTTAAGCCACACACACATCACGGTCCGTTCATAGAGCTTACCTATTCATACATCCATTCATTCATCCGCAGATCGTAATTTTGACCTGAACCGGAGAACTATCAATCTCCAGTTCATTACCCCCAGAATTATGACTGGTTATGGGAACATGGAGGACTTTATGGCTCGACAGATTTAACGCGCACTAGTCTTCATTTACTACACGGGGTGTCTTCGGCTCCCGGGGATTAAACTCACAACCTCTTGAATATGGGACCAACGCCCTACTAACCAGGCTATTCTGGTACTATTGAAAAGTAATTTTGCTATTGAAAAAAGATAGCAGTATTGAAAAATGATAGTATTAATGGGAAATAATAGTACTGACTGTAGAAAAGTATTATGATGATAGCATTGACAAATATTAATGCTCATTGATTTTTTTAATTATTTTTATTTATTAGCAGGTTTAATGCAAACAGGGTAATGCATAATAGATACCCAAAAAAGTTATCCCTTTGAACAAAGTTCTAATGATACTAATTCCTCTGACGATCGCATTTTACGAACCAGAAACCAATATGGTACAAATGGTTAGTCTTATCTATGCTAATTAATCAGTACAAAATCTAAGTTCGATTACGGAATCAAACTCATAAACCTACTTTCTTAAAATAAACACTTTTTTTAAAAAAATTCATTTAAAAATAATTAATTTAAAGAAGTTTCGGTGTCATGGAAAATTCATTTTAGCACTCATTTGATGATATCAGATATTTTTACTTCAATAAAAAAAATCTTTAACTGAAATTCTATTTACTTCAAACATTTTCAGCATTTTAAATTTAAAAAATTTCAATCTTTTTGGCAACATTTTCCACAAAAAGAAACAAAAACTTTAAGCTCTATTTTTGTTGTTTTCTTTTGAATTGTTGGATAAATTCAAACACAAATGATTAACATAATTCATAAGTAATTATATAGAATAGAAAGTCACTTTGCCAGGAGTAATAAAGACTTAAACATGAACATTATATATANGTGTGTGTGTGTGTGTGTGTGTGTGTGTGTGTGTGTGTGTGTGTGTGTGTGTGTGTGTGTGTGTGTGTGTGTGTGTGTGTGTGTGTGTGTGTGTGTGTGTGTGTGTGTGTGTGTGTGTGTGTGTGTGTGTGTGTGTGTGTGTGTGTGTGTGTGTGTGTGTGTGTGTGTGTGTGTGTGTGTGTGTGTGTGTGTGTGTGTGTGTGTGTGTGTGTGTGTGTGTGTGTGTGTGTGTGTGTGTGTGTGTGTGTGTGTGTGTGTGTGTGTGTGTGTGTGTGTGTGTGTGTGTGTGTGTGTGTGTGTGTGTGTGTGTGTGTGTGTGTGTGTGTGTGTGTGTGTGTGTGTGTGTGTGTGTGTGTGTGTGTGTGTGTGTGTGTGTGTGTGTGTGTGTGTGTGTGTGTGTGTGTGTGTGTGTGTGTGTGTGTGTGTGTGTGTGTGTGTGTGTGTGTGTGTGTGTGTGTGTGTGTGTGTGTGTGTGTGTGTGTGTGTGTGTGTGTGTGTGTGTGTGTGTGTGTGTGTGTGTGTGTGTGTGTGTGTGTGTGTGTGTGTGTGTGTGTGTGTGTGTGTGTGTGTGTGTGTGTGTGTGTGTGTGTGTGTGTGTGTGTGTGTGTGTGTGTGTGTGTGTGTGTGTGTGTGTGTGTGTGTGTGTGTGTGTGTGTGTGTGTGTGTGTGTGTGTGTGTGTGTGTGTGTGTGTGTGTGTGTGTGTGTGTGTGTGTGTGTGTGTGTGTGTGTGTGTGTGTGTGTGTGTGTGTGTGTGTGTGTGTGTGTGTGTGTGTGTGTGTGTGTGTGTGTGTGTGTGTGTGTGTGTAAAATGATGCAGTCGGACCGAGCAGAAAAACAGACACAGGAATTTAATGAAAGCACAGTAAATTTTATTATGTCATTCTTTGTTGAGTGGAGAACAAAACGTGTTGTTAACTTCATTCACGATCAGTCTTTCTGGTAGGGAAAATCTTGCAAAAAATCCGAAAATGTCTCTATTTAGGGAAAAGAGGGAAATCTCAGAAATTACTATTGTTTTATGAACTAGGTTGATTGATTCCCACGAAGCTTAAAGGGAAAAATGTCTTTATTTAAATTTATGCATGCTTGGGCCAAAAATAGATTTAGGTCTTAGAGGTCTTAGGCCGGGAAGGAGGGTACAGAATTTATTTATTAATTATTGGACAGAGCAGTCATGACAGTGTGTAAAAGTGAAAGCGAAAAGTTGTGCTCCTTGGTTATATGTTAGGGAAAATCTTGCAAAGTGAAATCCGTAAAATGTCTTAATTTAGGGAAAAAGGAAATCTTAGTAGTTGCTATTGGTTTATGAAATAGATCGAGTGTTTCAGACTGAGAGCAAAGGGAAAAATGTCCTGCTTTTAATTAAATCCATGCTTTAGCCAAAAATAGATTTAAGAACACGATGAATGAAGATATGAAGATAAAACAAAGGAAAATTATAGACATATGAAAAGGGGGGGGGAATAATAGTTTGAGAAAGAAATAACAAACAACTGATTTAAAAAAAAGAATGGTTTCGTTTTCCCGGTCAAAGGTCTGGTTTTTTTCATAGGTCCCGGTTTTTTTTAAAAAAAACCGGAAAATGAAAGATATAATCTTTTCATCAGCCCACACGATAATAACCGCAAAAAAGAGGGCTTTCTGATATTGTATCAATACGGCCAAAGCAAAATATATTAATACAGTAGTATGAGGAGCACTCAAAAAAATTTTTTACAAAAATTGCAACAAATAAAATAGAGCACAATAAGTAAAAATAACACGTAAAAACAGTAAATAAAATAAACGAAAAAGAAAAAACAGTGCAAAACAAAATCTCTGAATCGAGTAGCGAAATCAGATGTACTTACATGAACGGGAAATTTTTCAAGAATGATTTAAAAATATTTTCGCAACAAGATTGCCAGATTACAAAATATGAAAACAAAAGCGCAAATTGAGTGTAACTAGAGGAATTGAAAGTGCCGTTCTTACTGCATTGCTGAAGTGACTTGTTATGCTGTGCATTGATTTGTTAGTTACCAAGGATGGGCCCGAAATGGATGTGCGCAAGGTAATATTATACTGGATAATTTAAAAAGTTGACCATAAGTAATTTCAGAAAAAAAGTAAATATTTAATTAAGAAAAAATATAAAATAGAAAAGAGAAACATAAATTGCAATAATTTTAGTTTTGCAAATAATTTTAGCCACGGATTTGCCCGAAATGGATTTCCGCATGGAAAAATTATATAAATTAGCAAAGGAAATTCTTTAATAAAGGAATTTTTTAGTAAATGATTTTGCCCACGGATTTGCCCTAAATGGATTTGCACATGGAAAAATTATATAAATTAACAAAGAAAAAGTTTAGTAAATATATCCACAAAAATATACGATTAATTCAATGATTTTATAAAAAATTTTATTACTTTAGTTAGGTATCCATTGCTTTTTATCAAATTTTGAAAGAATTTATCGATTTGTTTTTTGGATAAATAAATGTTACTACATATTCTTTTAATTTTGTTCATTTCATTAAAAGTGGTATTTAAATAGATGCTCCTAGAAACATTAGAATTCCAAGTAATTAGTTTATTAATATTAAAATTAAAATCATTTCTTTTCTCGTATAAATCAACAAAGCAGATATTTTCAACTTTTATAATACCCAAATCCAAAAAATTGAAATTAATATTATCATCAAGATTACGAAGCAAGATTAATTCCTCAGGGTAAATATCATTTAACAAAATAGTGAAATCTTGAAAATTAAAGATAATTAAGTCATCAATATATCTAAAAACAAATGCTATTGAAAAGATCTGCTATTGGGGAATGCTATTGAAAAGATCCTGGAAATCAAAAGTCGCAACATAATTAATTTTATTATGTTTAATGAAATCTAAAATCTGTTGATTATTAGTGATAATCCAAGAGAAACCGTCTTTAGAAATATGGTTAATAATTTTATTCAAGTAGTTAGAAAAAATCGTGCCAGGTTTAGTTAGATAAGTATTAGATCCACATGTGATAGTTCTAAATTTTACAGGAATTTTATGAAATTTAGGACTGATAATTAAGTAAGGAAATTGTATATTGCTAATTTTAATTTTTAATCTCTTATAAAAAGATAAAATTTTTCTAATGACAATATTATTATTGAAATTACTAAGTTTAAAATTTTTACTATTTTTTAATTTCGTATTTAAAAGTTCAGCATAGAATTTTTAACAGAATATAGCATAATTATTGTTAGCTTTGTCTATGGGAGTAATTACAAAATTTCTTTGAAGTTGCTTAATTGATTGAACAATATTAGCAAAATTTGTTGAATTGTTACTCTTATTTAAATTATCTTTATTATTGAAAACAAAGCTTTTAAAGTAATAATAAACGCCCCATTTCCATTATGTTAGCATACCGAAAGGTAAAAAGAATCTATTTGATATCTTTAAACAAGAACTATTGAGATCATTAAGAAAATATTTTATAATTTTTTTGATTGATATATGGTAAATGGGTCTAAATTTTGTGCATTTTATCATTAAATTCCTAAGTTCCAAGTTTTTTGTAATATTTAAATTAACAGTAATAATATGTTTATGATGCTTATCAACAAAATCAAAATATTTCTTTTCCTTACAGTGACATTCATAATCGGATATATTAATACTCCCTAAATTTTTGCTTATATCATTATAATTAAATATAGTTCTACCAAGAGATTTATTATATTTAAAACTTTTAATTATGTTAAAATCTTTTAATGGAAATAAAGCTTCATAATATTCAAAAATGTTGTGAAATTTGATCTTATCGAAAATAGGATTTTGAAAGTTAATAACGAAATATAAATTATCTAAACTTTTACTTTTATTTGGCGAAATTATGATCATTTTGGCTTTCTTTGTTTCGATCTTATAAAAGCCAAATTGAGCAAAATTTCGCCAAATAAAAAGAAAAGTTTAGATAATTTATTAATTCCCCCCCCCCTTTTCATATGTCTATAATTTCCCTTTGTTTTATCTTCATTTTGAACTTTTCTAATGAGTTCTGTTTACTTGCAGCTTATGCGCAATAAATGAAAATTATTGTTTTTCTTAACTTTCTTCGTGTTTTCTNAAAAAAAAAAAAAAAAAAAAAAAAAAAAAAAAAAAAAAAAAAAAAAAAAAAAAAAAAGAGAGAGAGAGAGAGAGAAAACAAAGAAAAAGATGTAAAGACTTTTTGAAGGAAAAAGAGAAAATTATTAAAAAAATTTTAAAATTGAAAAAATTAAAATAGTAAAAAATTGGGAAACAAAATAAATAAGGAAAAGACATAATCTCGTCCTCAGTTCCTATAATTATATCCGAAAAAATTAGTACGGATATAATCGTGTGACAAGATCATATCTTTTCCTTATTTCATTTCTTGCCCGGGATTCGAACCCAGGACCTTTCTGATGCAATGACAGCTCCCTGCCCTCTACACAGGACGGTCGGCGGACCATATGCTACTTAATATATATAACGAAAATAAAAAATCATAATTTTGATATTTTACAATTATCATGATATTTCGTAATTTTCTCTGTTATGATGTGGTAATCATCCTTATTTTCAGTACAGCTTAATAACACGTTTTAACTAAGATAAAAGTCCTATATTTAGACTGTGTGTCCCTTATCAGATATAAATAAGAAATAAAATCATTTCATTTCGAAAATTTTTAATTATAGCTGCAATTGGTTAAATGTCCAGGTTGACAGTTCTATTAAATAACACGTATTTACCATGATAGAAATTACAAATTTGGACTACTCCATATGAGATATAAAGAAAAACTAAAAATGGTTTGTTTCGATATTTTGTTACTATATCAATCATTAACATAGTCGACTGTAATGCTAAATAACACTTTGTTATCAAGGTAGAAGTTTCCATACTATGTGTTACTTACTAGATAATAAGTAAAAACTAAAAAAGTGAAATTTTAATAGGTTTTATTTTTAGATATAAGTAGGGAGTAATTAGCCTAGTTAGCAGTAATGTTAAATAGCAAATTATTTTATAATAGAAGTCTCAAAAGTGTTCCATGTATTCTTTATGAGATAAATAGAAAATCTGAAAAGCTTCATTTTGATACTTGTAACTATCGGGAGTAACTAGGGAGTAGTTAACCTAATAAGCAGTAATGCCAAACAACATGTTTTTACCAAGATATAAATCTCAAGCTTGAACCATGTGTTCATTATGAAGAATAAAACAAATACTAAAAATATCCTTTTAATATTTTGTATTAATAAGAATATTTTGCAATTATCGAAGTAATTTGGAGTAATTGACAATAACCCAATTGACATTAATGCTATATGGTAATATTTACCAAAATTGAAGTTTCACATTTGAATTATGTGTACTTTATGAAATAAATGAAAAGAAAGCTTCATTCCAATACTTTTTAATTATCCAGGTATTTATCCAAGGGTGACAGCAATAACCCTAATCAAATGCCCCTATATGGAATTAAAATGCTTATCCCGAAGATTAGGCGTAATGCTGCAGAAGGCAATAGTAGCCATTGTGAAATCGCGAAGCCGCGAATTAGCTCTGGTGTAGGATAATGTGGAATAACGAAGTGATGAGTTTGTGTAAGTGGGCTAGATTATCAGAATATATATTAGGATGGCTCTTATTTAGCCAACTTTTTACAAGTTTTGTTCTCCTGCCAAGAAAATACATTAAAAAAAGGATGTGTGCAAAACTTTAGAAACATTTCGGTGTGATAAAAGAAAGCCTGGTATTAAATTGAATTTATTCCGCCCCTGACACCACTGACATATATATACATATATATATATGTTGTTAATACGCAAATAAAATCTCATTTTTCCTTTCCCTCTCAGTTAAGTTGCGCGAGTTGCGTAATGTAATACAACGACTTCCCGATAGGGGATATCGATATATATTTGTTGAAGAAGCTGACAGATTGTTGGTTGATTCAGATGTGTAGCACTGTGTGTGCGAACTATTGTTTCCTTATATTATGTTTTAATAAATACCTTATTTGCCGGCATTAGCCTCTGTGTTATTCAACCAAACAACAANTATATATATATATATATATATATATATATATAATTATACATAAATACCTGACTAATTGTTTGAAAATAAAAATGTCATGAAAATATAAATTGGTATAATTAGAAACTTTAAACCTGAAATTTCTTACAGAAATTTTAAACTGGTGCACAACCACCGCTTTTAAGTCCGAATTAATGGAAGCGAATAGTTTAAAACTTTTAAATACTGAGTTAATTTCTTAGAATGAATGCTGTAATTAATTCTTGCTTACTTATGGAAGAGTAAATGAAAGCAAATACTTATCGCTCGTGAAACTTTAAAATAATAAGAATTCTTTTAAGCCATGATATAAATTGTTTCACTTAATTAAAAGTATAAATGAATTTCCGTGATTTCTATTCTAAATAAGATTGATAGGAACTTGAAAAGTAACTCGTGACAATGTTAAAATAGAATTGCATTTTCATTCTGTAATTGAATTACATTTAATTTTAATTATAACTTAATTGAAGGTAATTTTAAATATAATTTAATTACTGATGAAAAATATTTCAACTTTCAGTTTACTATTTTATTTGTTTTTTCTTCATCGTTTTCTTAAAAATGCTAGAGAAGTAAAGATGGGGAATCTCTATATTTATTATTGAAAATTTAATCAAACAGCACTCGAATAATGCATTATTACAAATGTTCAACGTTGAGTGTTCAACAAACATAAAAAATTGCGAAATCTTTGTAAGATTAATATTATTTCAGACAGGCATCATGCATGATACATTTTATTTTACCATAAAATATATACCTAAAATATCATAAGTTCCACTCACAGCACATAGTTATGAATATAAATTTAGATATATAAAAATATTTTTTTTTCAAGAAAGAAAAAAATTATTTTTTTATCTATCTATTTGCAAAATAAAAAAGTTTATATTGGAAAAAGAAATATAAAAAGAAAAAAATGACGATTCAATTTATCAAGCGTGAAGCAAAAAACCAAAATTAGTAAAGTGAATTTACTGGTTGTTTCGATACAAAGAGTTAGTTGAAAGGGTCGTAAGATTCATCGTGAGAATTTAACAGAGTTCATATAGAAACTAATGTATAAATAAATTATAAATTCTACAAAAGGTTTAAAAACTAAATATAGGGCAGCTAAACTAATTTTGATTGCATTTGGCGTATTGGATTAAACAAAAAAACATTTTCATTTTTTTTCAAACTCTACTTCAGGTAGAGGAAAAAAATTTTCTTTGAATATTTTGGTTTGCTTGTTTTGGGTAACAAATAGGGTAAAATTTGGTTATTATACCAAATGGGTTGATAATTTTAATTGTACTAGTATAATTTGAGATCAAGCAAAAATATTCAAGATTGTTAACCTCTATTTTATTTAGCAAACAAGTTCTTCATGCAAACAATGGTTTGTCTCTTGTCAAATTGATGAACAGATAGCACAAGGATACTAAACTTGCTGCCACTACCCTTCAGATGTACATATGTCTCAGCAACATAATGTCTTATAATGTTTCGTTATTTCACTTTCAGTAAGTAAATCCTAAGGATCTTCTTCGCCATATGGATCGCTGTTCAGCTAACCATGCTGAAGTGTGCGTAGAATGCGTTCGGATCCTGCTATAACACTGGAAGTATATTTTGTTGCAGTTTTTCAAACAGAAAAGAGTTAAGCTATTCTTTTTAATTGCAACGAAATCCAATATTTATCTGAATAAATAAATAAGTCCCTCAACCCCTATAAAAAATGCATAGAACATACATAATGACCTTATCTGTCTGACTTTAGTATCTTCAAAACATTTGAAAACCTTATTTAGGCCCTTTTTCTCGCTGTTATAATTTAAAAATATAGTAGGAAAATAAATAATTAACTGTCTTTTGATTTCTAAGATCCATTTAAATAAGCCGAAATGTAAATAGAACATAGAAGTTTTTATAAGGTCTATCACTATTCTGGTTGGTAAAAAGCATAGAGATCGAAATATTAAATTTACAAAATAAATGGTATAATGAATGATAGTTCTGCAATTTTGGTATTTGAATAATTTTACTTTAGAGAATTGCATGAATCTCAATTATTCTCTTAAATTTAATTTTCATTTTCATATTTTTTTGTTATTTATTATGAAAATTCTCGTTTTTTTTTTCCTTTTTTTTTAAAACCAGTAATGTCTTTTGCACGCAAGTATGATAGCTTTGCCAGAGCCTTTTTTCTCCGTGAAAAGGAAGGGAAAACAGAGGTTCAGGTCCCACAGTTTCGAGTCCAACGGCATAACGATGGCGATCTGGTTGACCACCACCCCCTTTACTTCCCACACCCGCAGGTAACCGTCGACCAGAAGCTCGATGGGCTTCAAGCACTCCATCAAGGATGTAAATCAGGTTTAGAGTACCTTAACCAGCTTGAAAAGTGTGCTATTCTGAGAAAAATTAGTTATTAACACAAACCATGTCGGGGTAGTAGAATCTATATTTATCTGGAAATTATGATGCTTAAAAAGCGAATGAAATATCGAAAGAAAAATCACAACAGTTATATTAGTTTTAATAATTATTTTATTTCCTTACTGCCCTCCAACCACCAATTCATGGTGGACTAACAAAATAGGTGTAGTTGGTTTGCACATGTCAGCCAGAAAGCTGAGGTCATGGATTCAAACCTGGTTACCTAGAGTTCCAATATGAAACTCAAAAATTTACGTGCTAAATCTTAAACTTCTCTTATAAGTGCATTGATTTAAGTTGGTTACAAAGATGATGATTAAGCCTTAATATTTAAATCTTGTAACCTGACTGAATCTATATACAGCAAATTACCGATTGTTTCATTCCTCCTCTCGGGCTAGTGTGGAACAGAATGCTTCTTTTTCGTAAAAGCACTCATATTTTATTTCGTTTTATAACCGTCGTTGAACAGCCGACCCAATTTTGGGTATACGACAACTAATGTTCAACTCCGTAGCCTTGTAATTTTAAACCAATCCAGAAGACAAGGAAACTCCTGAATCAGTACCCTCAGAGGTATGATTTGTTATGGGAATATAGAGGACTTTGTGACTCGACAGATTTGACGTGCATCAGTCATCATTTACTACACGAGGAGTCTTCGGCCGACGGGGATCGAACCCACTTCCTCTTGGACATGGGCTCAATGCCCTACCAACCATCCTATCCCGGCCCTAAGCACTTATATCACTCTTTATACAAAAAATGAGGGACATCCCGTCCCTCATCCTGACTGGTAGTTCGTTTGGCCCATGCTCAATTGGTCGTGAGTTTGATCCCCGCCGGCCGAAGACTCCCCGTGTAGTAAATGGTTACTGGTGCACGTTAAACCTGCCGGGTAAAAAAGTCTTCCATGTTTCCATAAAAAATCATACCTTTGGAGATACTGAATAGGTGATTGATCGATCTCTGGTTGAGGTCAAAATTACAACCTGTGAATAAAGGAATAGGCCCGTCTAATAAACTAGCTGTGACGTGTGTGTGTCTGAAGTTATATTCTCGGACATAGAGGGCACCACTGAAAACAAGAAACGCACCCACTGCTTAAATTAGCTTGGTTCACCACTTGGTTTCACCTGGCAGACTTACTGGTATTGGCACGTAGCATTAGAAACAACAACAACAGCGTCATACAGATTTGTTAATTTGGTGTAAAATAACTTATTTCGTCAAAAACGAATTTCAAGTAGTTAACTAGAAAACTAAACACTACAAAAACTGTTTTTTTTCGTAAAATTAATAATAATAATAATGATAATAATAAATTAACTTTAAAAAATTCGAGATGGTTCTAGGAGCATTTTACAATTACGAAATACGAATAATATAACATTATTTTTTTATTATTATTTATATTTTCAATTGCAAGAAAAAAAGAGAAAAAAGATTATTTCCATAATTTTTCCAAGTATTAAAGGCAAAATGTAAAGCTTAACCAATTTTTATATTCTGCTCGACTTTTTTTTGTCCAATGAATCAAGATTTCAGCGTTTTTTTACTAATTTATTTCGATATGTTAAAAAAATAGCATTCTTAACTAATTATCAAATTTCAAAGCTTGCATGTTTAATCTATTTCGGAAGCAATAATTTATTCGGAAATAAAATTCTAATACTTTTGTTAAACAAACACTATTTTGCACAGGCAAAAATATTTTAAAATTGAAAACTTTGCCTCAAACTATGATATTAAATTATAATGCAATATAAATAAATTGTGTAAACAAAATACTCCATTTCGATATATATCCATTTCGATATGTTTTTGATACTGAGAGAAAAGTATAAATTTATTCTGTAAAATTTAATGTAAACAAAAAGAATGTTGTCTCTTTCGCAGAAATATAAAATTTTATTTTGCATTGAAATCATACATTTTACCAGAAAACAGAACAGATTTCTTACAGATATCCTTATGATGTTTACATCTGTAAACGGAAGAAAAGCAATATTTGACCAATATATTTCAAGAAAATATCGTTTCATTTAAGATTATGACAGACGTTACGTCACAAGAAGGAGTTTTTTTCTCACACATATTACATTTTCATAGAGTATTGCTTGTTTAAAATATTTGGAAAAATATTGCGTTCATCATCCCTGTTCGTAAAACGCATTCCTTTCTTAAAATTTAATTTAGTTTCCTAAGATAAAATCTATTGGAATATTTTTAAACAAGAAATTCCTTACCGGCTAGTTCAATTTTTTTTAATATTGACAAAGAATTTTCTTGTCAGTTTCGATAAAAGATATTTTACATTTGGTACTGAATGGATTTCCATGAATAGATTGCAAAATTTGTGGTACTTATTAAATAAAAATGATACGCAGAGAGATTTAAAATATGTATGTATATATATATATATATATNAATATATATATATATATATATATATTTCAGGAATATATTTACGTTAGCTAGTCTGCTTGTTGGATGTAGATAACAGTAGGAAACTTTTTGTCTTTTACAAATTTAAATAATTCATGAAGTAATGATTTTTATACTGTTTCATTACTTGACTCGACTGTCCGTTTTTTTCTTCTTTGTTGCATTTTTCAGTATCAAACTTTATGATTAATGTTCATGTCATCTTATTTAAATATTCAATGATGTTAAAATAGATAATATTAAATAATCAGTACTTTTTTTTATTTCTATTTTTAGCGGTGTATGCTGAAACAAAGTATAAATCATTGCCGATTTTTACTGGTTATTTTACTTCTTTAATAATTTTCTATTAACAAAATTATTCAAAATTATTATTATTATTATTTTAAAAACTCTAAACCATGTGTTTAATATTTATTTTGCTTTCATTTTTATGATACTGTGACAATGACGCAGTTTGATTTGTTCAGTTTTGTATAAAAATGATAGGTGTCTAACATTTCTATATTAATATGGATATTAAAAATACAGTTCAAAATGTCTATGTTGATTAGCAGTGACTTTTCTGCCATAAAAAGGATAACTCAAATTTAAAAACTAAATGCTAACGTCAGCATAATTGTCTTGTCACTAGTGCAAATATTAATTTCTACTCGGTGAAAAAATGTCTGGTAAAATTACGGTACAGTATGGTAATGATATTTCAGCCAAAAACAATATAATTCTGCTTAATAAAACCAAAATATAAGGCATTTGAACCATTCATTTGATAATTTTATCATTTATATAGCAACGGTTTACAAGTACAAGTTTGCACATTTTATTAAAAAACACAAAACTGAAAAGTAAATTTAACTGAATAAATGTTTTTTATGCCATGCGCTAGTATCATGACAAAATTATCACATTTTACCACATTTACCAAATTTTATCTCTTATTATTAAACCAGATTTTGTTGTTTATTTTACCAAAAACATTTCCGAAATAGTTCGGTAAAAATTAATGACCTTTTTATTGTTCCCCTAGAGCCAAAAACACGGTACAAATTACAACATTCTGGTAGTTATAATTACACTTTTTTTCAATGTAAATATACATTCTGATCAAAGAAATAAATTTTTATACGTTAATATTTTAACTATTTTGTAAAATTGCATTCATTAAAAAAACTATTTACTTAGAAAGGATATACTTGCAATGAGCTGAAACTCAATAATTTAAGTAAACATAAATGAAATGTTTATAATTATTGCGAAAATTCTATTTAGAGATAAGTGCGAATAATAATTTTGAAATCAAATCTTGCTTCAGACACACGCACACGTCGAGGAGATATAACGTATATGTATAAATAAATGTTAACTGTATAAATTCGTAACATTTTGTAATCTCAGTTTTAACATAAAATAAAGATATGAGTTCTTAAATTAGTGTTATTTACCAAGTAATTTACAGAATAAAGCACAAAATCTTACCTTACAGTTATTATAATTTTATTAAAAAAATTGTTGTATTTGTAATTCTAAAGGACTGTTGAAAAGACGCTAACGAAAAAAATGTGTTCTCAAAAAAATTCAGTGTATGACCTACAGCTTTTACCATTAAATTTATTTATTCATTTGCCTATAAATTTAATTTTTACGTTTTTTGAAATATCATTAGAAACCTTTCAAACATAACTATAAAATTAATTTTATGAAAATAATTTTAAATAAATGTTTATTTTATTTTCTAAATTGATATACTTGAAAAGAATTATTTACCGTTAAATTCTTCATGCAAAGACGAAAAAATGCTGGAAACGGAAAAATATTATGTCCCCAAAGGAAAATTCAATTTATTGTCAGTGGCTTCAGCCATTAAAGTTTTCCATTTATTTGCTTACCTAACTTTACACTTTTAGCCTTATCACTACAAAATATAAAGTTTTTGAATAGAATTATAAAAAATAAATAACCTAAGATCAATTTAACAGTAAACATTAATTTTAGTAGATATACATCTTATTTTCTAATTTAATCAAAAGATATTTGAATTTTTTTAAGTTCAAAATCTTTTTTAATGTTTATTATTTATAAGACTACGATATTTTATTGAATTTGATCGAATGGTTTTAAAATAGGAAAACTCTTACAATGGGATTTATTGTAACAAATAATATTCACTTTTAAATGGCTCGCCTTGAAAATTTTTCAACCAATATCTTTCAGATTATTTTTGTGTATACAAAATTATTTGATTTAATATTATTTTTCGTAGCACAAAAATAGGTCAATGATAATTATTAAATTGTCCTGTTTCTGTATTTCAGTATTGTCTTCTCATTGTATATTCCTCAAGTATTCAATAATTTTTTTTTTTTCTGCAAAATGAAAAAGCATTTTTTTTAATTTTTGAAAGAGTGAAGCATGTAAACAAAAAAATCAGCGTATTTTTTTTAAAATTAAATTTTAAAATCAAAAGTATTTTAATGTAACTATTATAATGCATTTTCACATAATGCAATATTAAACATAAAGCAATCATATTGTTTGACAGAGTCAAAACGTCCTAATTTCTTAAAAAATAATGTGAGAAAGAGTTGATCAAACTGTTAGAATTTTCATTCTAAAATTATAGTAAAATAATCAGCAGCAGTCTGTCCTTCCAACTAATTGTAAAGCTTACAGTAAAGAACAGTTTTAACCTCTACGGTTTTAAAACCGTTTACAACTAGCATGGTTAAAAAGCCATAAATACGAAGCTATAAGGTTTTTTAACCATTTACAAATAGCATGGTTTCGAAACCGTAAAAAAAGAATTTACTTGAACCACGAAGATAGTTTAGCAGTTTTATGGTGCAGCGTCTATGCGTGAAAGAGAGTGAAGGCCTCATATTGGGGAGTGCAAGACACTGGTAGCTCTTCCAGCATTGAAGGGAATGGAAGAAATATTGTGGTGTCAACGATGGGATTCGAACCCCCCGTTCTGTTGATCATGATGATAGATTAGTCCTCCTGGGTGTACTATTTACCTATGTGCAAGCTACTAAGTAGTTTCATTAATTAGGCCTAGTTGGTGCGGTGAAACTCTGGTTGTTTAACCGTAATAGATGAAAGCAGTTAATAAACGGTTTTTCTCACCGTTTGAATATCATCTTATTAATGATTATTTGACTGTTTCAGTTGAATATGATAAAATAACAATTAAATAAATTGTTATTTAACATTTTTCAGCATAGTGCATATTAAACATAATGCAATCATAATGTTTGAACGAGTTACAATGTCATATTGTTTTTAAGCGTAATGTGTGAAAGAGTTGATCCGATTAAATATAATA
The DNA here is from genome assembly GCF_043381705.1 of Parasteatoda tepidariorum. Lineage (NCBI taxonomy): Eukaryota > Metazoa > Arthropoda > Arachnida > Araneae > Theridiidae > Parasteatoda > Parasteatoda tepidariorum. Next base: position 56,172,818 of record NC_092214.1, read on the forward strand.
CAGAAATCATTTCTTGTGGTTTCTAAAGACTGATAGAAATAAAGCTTCATTACTAAAAAAGGAGCTAAAGTTTAGTAATATTTATAAAATGACTTTTTGATGTTTTACTATACATTTTATTTTTCATAATTTAATCCGCACTATTTATCGTAATATTTTAATTTCTCTCCAGAAATGTTTTTTTTCTATTGAAATGTCTGTAAAATCTTTGGCAAGAATACCAAACCTTAGATTTCTAATGTAGTTTACGTAGACAATGCAGTTTCTAAGACATTTTTATATACTATCTTTTGTTATCTTTGCGGATAACACGAGATCCCCAACTGTCTTATTACATTTTGATTTTTCTTATAGGAAATCCTTCTCTAACATATCGTCACGATCATATTTTTCCATTCACAAACACTGGTTGCTTTAGAAGAAAAAGGTTTCACTCTCAAAACATGTCTCTACATGTAAATTACTTTTGAAGGAAAATTTTTCAAAGGATATTTCCCGTAGCATGTCAAAATGAATCTTAAAATGCATTTTTCTTAATACATTTCTTTTTGGATTCCATATCTAAAACTCTTGCAAAAAAAAAAACTCTCTAAACTTTTAAATAAAAAAAATATATAAAGTAGATTTATCTTGAAAAAGTTTGGTTTTGTCGTTGCTCTGGCAGGAAATATGTTTATAATTCATTAAAAACACATAGGCAAAAAAATATGATAAATCAATCACTGTCCCTTGCTTTACTTATCCTACTAAGTTCTCAATTACTTTAAATAATTCTTAAGTGTTCTAAATCTTCGTCTTAAAATTCTTCTTAAATATTCTAAATATCTAAAAATCCTACAAGGAAAGAACTCATAAATAAAAAGAATAAATAAAATTACTAGATTTCTTTTGAAAAAGTTTGATTTTTTTCGTTGCTGTATTAGTGAAAAATTTTATATTCATTAAAAATGCACAACCAGGAAAGTATTATAAATCAATTTCTATCTCCTACGTTGCTTATCTTATTTAGTTCTGAATAATTTTAAATAATTTTTAAGTGTTCTAAATCACCTATTCCTTAATGGTGCACAGCAAAATCTTAGGGTACCATGGAAAGTTCACAGAAGTTTCGTAAAGTATGACTTCTTTTAAACAAATAATAATTTTTGAGATCTGTAATAGGTTTGCATACAGCCAATAACCTATTTTTTATGATATTATTTATGTCAAATTGTAATAGAAAGAAATAGCAAGTTTTAAAATATTTTTTTCTAATAACAACATATATTGAATGAATTGCTAAAAGGACATGCAATTACAAATGATTGCATCGATATTTCTCATCGAACTTTAAAATTCAAAAAAATAAGTAAATAAAAAAATTATTATTTCTCTCTGATAACCATTCTCACTGTTTATAATTCTTTTACAAAAATTATGATTCTGCTTCTTTCATTCACTTTCAATTTGAGAATCCAGGTGGAATATTCTTTCAAAATTTCCTTTTTTCTATTATTATTTTGAAAAAAATTATACTGTTATACCTCTTTCGAATGATGCAAAATTTATGCTTTTATCTTAATTAGAACGCGAGATGTGACTATGGAAGAGTTTGTACTATTTTAGAAAGCTGTAGTGTGTTTTTATTAATATAATTTATAATGAAACTTTAAATGCATTTTTCCATGGGGATTTTTTTCACATGTCTTCAAATTTAAATTGATGAATCTCAAAAACTAATTAAGATAATTGCATAAAATTTGGAATATGTAATTTTTGAAAATAATAATGCAGAGAAAAAACTGAAATTTTAACCTTTAATTTTTTAAAAACTATACATCAAAAATTGTTAAAGATTAATAAATGTATTGCTATTTTACAACAAAATAACTGAAAAATTAAGCGTTTTAAAGCAGAATTGTTTCAGTTTTAGAAATAAAGCAAGAAGTCTTAAATTTTTTTTGAATGTCTCAATATTTTTGAAAGCGTTTTCGACTGCTCATTATATGATAAGACAGCACAAAATTTTTTATAAAATATATGAACTTTTGAAGATGTTTCAAAAATATATCCCAGAACCCCTTGAAAGGCAAAAACTACTTGACTTAACTAAAGTAATGCACTCTTGTAACAGCCCGTTGTGGGCCCGGGGTTCGTGGAGTTTAAGGCTCCACAATTTTGTAACCAACGGCTTGATTGTTATAATGTGGACAGCATTGAGCAAAGGCCTTCCTTCTTCTTTGATCGGAAGGTTTGTGTGCCTCAGGCAACCACTGGAGATCGAACCCCAGTTTCCACAATGACTTCAGTGTCTTAACCACTAGGACATTGCGGCTCAACTAGACTTAACTTATACAACCAAAAGCGTAACTGCTGCAGACTTGTGAATTCAACTGCTTAACAATGACATTCTAACAATGATAAAACAATGACATTCACATTAAATGCTTCTGAATCAATTCGAAGTTTTTTTTTTTGTTAGAATATCTAGACATGATCTAGAAACTTTTGTTAGCTGTTAGCATATCTTTTTCACCATAAGAAATATGATCGTTTTGGGTTACGTAGCTGTAAAAAATCGGGAACCGCCGTTCTAAACCTTCTTTTTAAAATTCTTCTTCATAAGTGTTCTAAATATCTAAAAACTCTGCATAGAAAACAAAACACTCAAAACTTTTAAATAAAATAAAATAAATAAATATAGTAGATTTATATTGAAAAAGTTATGTTATTTTGTCGTTGCTTTGGCAAAGAATATGTTCATAATTTATTAAATATGCACAAGCAAGAAAATATGATAAATCAATCGCCATCCCTAGCATTGCTTATCGTATTTATTTCTCAATAATTTTGAATGGTTCTTAAGTGTTCTGAATTTCTCTTAATTATCTTGAATACATTTTAATTGTCGTTAATAACTCCTCTTTCAAGCGTCTAGTTTGACATGATAGTTTGCCACTGTTTTTTATCAAATAGTTTTTGATAAAAGCGATTTTTATTCCTTCGTTCACGCCACTCTAATCAGGGCTCAAAAAATCTCAAAATACTTACATGCCCTGCCAGGCATATTAGTCTATGCCTGGATGAAGCTTTTAGATTCCCAAACTTTTTATAAAAGTATTTACAGAGAGATAGGATTGCTGAAGGTAACCAAGTTTTTTTTTCAATTTAATATTTTTCATTAAAACAAAATTGCAATGTTTTAAAACTTATTACTGCATAATTCTTCTTTCTGTCGTGAAAAACAAAATAAAAATACAAATGTAAAAACAAAAATTAAGTAAGCAGGAATTTTAAACAAGCTTGAAAAAAAAATTTTGAGTTTCATTAAAGTTTTGAAGCAGATGCTGACAAAAAAGTTTTAAAACAATATCGCTCTTGCGTCCACTTTCACATTATAGAAAAAAATTATGGTCAAAACTACCAGAATATGTTTGAATTTGTCAAGTGTTCTTGCTCTACGGAGCACAAGGAGGTACAGTTATTTTTACCCGTTTACCTTCGCGATGATTTTTTTAAAAAAATGAACAATAAAATATGGTATTATTGTCATGCTAATTGGTAATTAAGTGGTAAAATTCGGTAATTTACCGAATGAGTTGGTAATTTTAACAGAGATAGCATAATTTCAGATCACGCACAATGTTCAGTTTGCTAGCATCTACTTTAATAAGTAAACACTTGCAAACTTTTTTTGGTCATTTAAATGTTTTAACTTCCTTGCAAGCTATAAGCTAACATCTACCAACTTTTGAAATTATAGAAATATATAGTTGTAAATATTCAAGTGCCTGGAGAAGTCTGAGCTAAATTAGTAATTTAGATGCTAAGCAGCAGACTTTCCCAGCATTCTAAAACGGAAGCCTTGAAGTAGAGGTTTCGAATCTCCCCACAATCCTGGATGCATCAATTCAATTATATTTATTTATTTATAGTTACACGTACATATGCAGGCTTGAGAGCTTTTCTCAAAGTTCAGCTTATAAGCTTATCAGCCGAATAACAGATGGAACAAGCTAGAGAAGGACACCGCAAACATACATCCAGTAATACGTATGAATTCGAACCTTCAATCTCCGAGCTACAATAGATGCATTTTTGTTCCGTCCTTCCTAAAATTGAGCTATCTGTTCATCATCTTGACAAAGACCTTCAATATGCAGTACTTTGTAATGAGCATATAAGATGGCATGCAAGTAAATATACAATAATATAAATAATATTGTTTTATTCTAAAATTATTTGTCTTTTTTTTAGGAGCCTTCCAGACCGTGCGGTCTCACATTTCCGCTAAACGTTATTTAAATCAGAGCTATCGTGTTCGAATTAAACTGTACCCTTGATGTGTAACAAAAAATAAATACATTTGGTCTAGATGTACAGGCTCTTGTGCTTAAAGCAAAGAATGATTTGTCTCTTGATAAATTGTAGAAGCGATAGCACAAATGTGAGAAAAAGAGCACAAAGATACTGAACACTACGCTAAATATTTGGTTTCTTAGGGCGAACGTCTTCGCTCGGCCTGAACGTTTCACTAGCGCCTCACGCTGACATCGGAAAAGTTGTTGTTAGGACCTTTGAGTTTGAGCGTTAGCAGAAGTTTTGAGATAAAAAATGCAAAAAAAGAAATAATCCATAGAATTTTTATGTTTTTGAACGAATTGAATCTTTAAAGAAAGTGACGAAAACTATAAATTTATTATTCTTTAAACCTTAAATCACAGCAGGCAGATAATTTAAAGTGTCCAATTGCTGACTAATGCATGAACTACGAATTCTATCGTTAAAGTTATAAAAACAGTAAATATTCACAAATTAAGGTTAAAGAGCATATTATTAACACACACACACAAGTTTCAATGATCTAATATACAAGTTTGTTTGAATTACAAATATTATTTTCCCTTTTAACTTAACAACACTGTTTTGCCTTGAAGCTGAGATCAATACTTACTGTATCTTGTTACTGGAATAGTTAACTTAATAACAGCTGCAGCATGACTCAAGTGTTTAAAAACGCCAACCTCCCCCTTCAAAAAAATTAATTACAACCGTAAAAGAAGATAGCTGTTAAAGAATATATAATACCTTAAATTTATAAAGTTGAAAAAAAATATTTACTTTCAAAACTTTCGAAAAAAATTCTTTTGAGAATAACTTTTAACAATTAAAAAAATAACAATAAAATAACAATTTCTTTCAACATTTTCATAACGAATATCAGCATTTTTTCCTAAAAAAGTAAAGGAAAAGCATTTAAAAATGCAAAATTTAAAAAGGAGCAAAGTACAAGTAAAAGTACGTACTTTTACTCTCGTTAGAAGTAACGCTGGTAGAAGTAATAGTATACCATATATGGTCAAGCAATAAAATTTTCGAACCCTAAACCATACAAGTATGATATACGACTGTCTTCTTTCATTCCTTTAAAAACGCAACTTTCCCTTAATTTTTCACCTGTATATTTTTCTTCTTTTTAAAAAAAAATCCGTTTTTTTACCCTGACTTTTAATTTAAGTGCTGTTTACACACTTAATTAAGTACAAACGTGAATCATTCCATTCTCTTTGTTCATAATAATTTTTTAATGTTTCCTATAATCCGGGGTATAAATATTTTAAGCAAAAAAAATAAATAAATCTTTAGTGGAGATTTAACATTTACTCTTTTTTGCAATAAAACTTTGACAACCAATTAAACTAAGGGCTAACGGCTTATCTGATTATAAAGTATTTTAAGATAAAATCAGCAGTTAAAAATGAAGGAAAAAATTGATATATTAATCCTCAACATTCTGGTTCATAATGTATTCCTATGAATATATTTTAAAAATATTCTTCAGATAAGTAACTTTGTCTTCATCATCTTCGAGGTTTAAATGGCGTGTAATTGAATAAATTACTCCGAATTTTTGAAGTACTTAAATTTTTATGGAATTACACTTTCTTATTCAAAGTAGAATTAAATCTTGTCGACCTCTTAGAGAAATTTTAAAAATAATAAAGAAGTGTTTTGTATAATCTTGTCTAGACATTTTTATTAAAAATATTTTTGCAGGTTTATATTTAATACATAAAATTTTTTTAGTTTTAATCAGTCTGTGGAAGAATTAAAAGAATGAAAAAAGTATTACGGATTTCATACATAGATTTCTTATTAAATGTCGCAATTTGAGAAATTTGTAGGCAGTTATAATTATAAAGTATATTTAATGACATTAGAGGAAATTTGCAATAAAAAAAATCATCATTTTTTATGTTAGTTTGCTAGATATAATTTATTGTAATGTCAAAAAATAAAACAAAAAATACAGTTTTTTGAACGATTAGCAAAATAAAAATAATTGCACTTAGTGCGACAAGAAACTAAAGTTAACTTTCTGAAAATATAGAAAAGTTTAATGTGTTAAAATCATAATACTAAAAATTACAAGCTTAATAAAACTGAAAGCATCTTATGCTGAGAAAAAAAACATGTTCAAAACTACCAAAATACGGTAAAATTTACCGTGTTTCTGGCTATATGGGGACATTAAAAAGCTCGTTAATTTTATCCGTAGCCTTTTATAATGATTTTAGAAAAATTAGCAACCAAATAGGGCTTTATTATATGTGATAAAATTTGGTAAATGTGGTAACATTTGATAATTTTATCATGATACCTTAGAGCATGACATAACAACCATTTATTTGGTTATATTTACTTTCAGTTTTGTATTTTTCATTAAGTATATTGCATTAAGAACTATAATTTTGAAACCAGAATTTCCGGTTAGCCGTTACCATATGAACGGAAAAATTACCAAATTAATGGTTTAAATACAGTATATTTTGGTTTTATTAGCCGGAATTATGTCATTACCTTACTGAGCGGTAATTTGAGACATTGGTAATTTTTATGAACCTAATAGCAACATTAGCATTACTTTTATTTCTAATTATAACCTTAAATAATCCGAGACATTAAATTTAATTTCATGGTGAGAGAAAGAATAAAGATCCTCATAAAAAAATTTTTTTACATTATTTTTCTTATTTTTAGAATATGAATTTACAAAACTGTGGAACTGAATTTAATTTATTTCAAGAAGAATTTTAAATTCAGTTACAGCAAAAATTATTTATCATTTACATACATCATAATTTTTATTTTATTTAAACCATGTGATGTTTGAACTTTGGGACAATAAAGCATTTTGCACTTTGGGACACGCTTGAATTTTGAAATCTTTTGCTACAAGAGAATGAGTCCCAATTTGTTGAAATTGTTTAAATATGGGAAATAGCATAATCTACATAGATTAATTATATAATATATGGATGAATTAATGTAATATGTCTTTGTGTTTCATTTAAATTTATTTATTATGAATATGAGTTCAGTGAATTGATTCCATGACATACAACTTCAATGCTTGTATTTTAATTCAATAAGTATTTTTTTTTCTGAAACGGTTAGTTTCTTTTTCTAACACCAAATAAAATTTCTTAGTTTGAATAACCTTTTATATATTTTCTGATTTGTTAGTAGCATTAGCAAAAGGTTTCATTTTTCATTCTTCATTAGGAAATATGTAATAACACTTTAAAAAATAAAGTGTTAGTTTGAGGAAAAAAATTAGTTTAAATATAAACTGCCTCAAGACAAAATATGACGTTTTATTTTCACTTATTTTTTTATACTTTTTAAATACAATTAACTACAAATTCTGAAGCGAATACAAATTATTAATTTTTTTAAAAAATAAATCGCAGTATTTTGATACAAAGTATAATGATTTCAATTATATCAAAAACTAAGAATATTAAGATCTTTTATAAATTTTTAGGTTTTTTTTAGTTTATGAAAAATTTGACATTTAACATCCTGAATGGTATATTAGAACGTCTCTTAATATAAGATTAATTAATATTAGAGAGATTTACCTATTTATTTAAATGCTATGTCTAATTTGAAATCAACTCTAACTTTGCAGAAATTAAGGTATGAAGAAAATATTATCCTTCCGTTAATATTTAAAAATTACTTTTAATTCTTACAGCATCAATCAAATTATTAACATTGAATAAATAGAGATTATGTCAATGCCTTTGCACACTCATTGTTTAAAAAAAAATTCAAAACAATATTATATTTATTAAAATATTCTTAAATTGTGTCCTGAATCCTTTTAAATTAAAATATCATTTAAATAAATATACAGCTAAAAGCTTTAAATCATAAAAAAAATCAGTAGTTTAGAAGATAGCTGAACAAATGACATATTACAATTATGAACAATTAGCTATAAAATATAGTGTTATAATATGTGATAAAATTTAATATATGTAGCAAAATTTGGCAATTTTATTATGATACTTTAGATCATGGCATAAAAGCTACTTAATCAGTAAAATTTACTTTTCAGTTTTGTATTTTTTACTAAATGTAAGGTAATAAGAACTATAATTTTGTGAACAAGAATTTCCGGTAAACAGTTATCATATAAACGAGGAAAATACCAAATTAAATGGTTTAAATACCATACATATTTTGGTTTTATTACCAGAATTAGGTTTGTTTTTTTATCAAAAATATCATTACTATACATTATAGTAATTTTACTAGAATTTTTTTCTCCGAGTGAAAAGAGCAATTTTCCAAGTTCGCAAATATACTGTTCAGATTTTATTAAACCGTCGAATCATCTACTTAAGAAATTATAACTACCGCAGTGACTGTTTTTCTCCCTAAATTGTAATTAAAAAAAACTAATTGGAAGAAATATGCAAAAAGAAACCATGTATACAAATATTACGAAATTATTATTTTTTGAAGTAAATAATTTACTTTATTTTCTACTCCCTTTCATTTTCTCATACAAATAGACTGAATGGGAGGAAATAAATGAAAAGCGGAAAATATCATGTCAAATAAATACGGTGGATGAGTTGAAACAATCCAATTTCAAACAAATTATTTTTCCACTGATCAAAATAACTGAGTCTTTGTATTTTCTTGCAGGACTAAACAGGCTCTCCATTTCTAAGACAAGATTACATCTCTTTTAATTGTTGCTTCCCTGTCTGCATCAATAAGCAGTAAGAAACTAAATATGTCATTAAAGTTAGCTTCAGTTGCCCAGACAAATATTTTCCAATTATTTCTGATTAATACAAAGCGAGCACTTTAAGCACTCATATGCTGGTAGTGTATTCTATTTGGGGGAAATATGGTTCAGAAGATAGATTCTATTATGAATTTCCCTGTATATGACTTCATTTATTTATGTACACTCTTAGAATTTTCATTCCAAAATTACGGTAAAAAAACAGCAAAAGTCTGTCTGTCTAATTAACCGTCTAATTTACGGTAAAGAATATTTTTATCTTTAAGGATTTGAAACCGTTTACAACTTATATGATTTACAAACTATGAATACAGAACTATAGTTTTTTTTAGCCATTTACAACTAGCATAGTTTCAAAACCGTGAAAAAGAAATTTAACTGGATATAGGCGCTACGCTGTTCGTTAGGTAGCGGACACTAGAATTAGGTTGTGGTTGAGTAGTGTTTTATTAAATGAACATTGGAATGTAGTTTAATTAGTTTATCTGGTAATTTCACCTATCGTAGGAGACGGAAAATACTAGATTTTAGCTTTATAGAGCTACCATCTACGCATGAATGAATGTATCGTATTTTAATTGTCCAGGATCACAAATGGGGAAGTGCAAAGCACAGGAAATTTTTTATGTATTGAAGAGAATGGAGTAATTTATCGTAGCGCCAACTCTGGGACTCCAACACTCGTTCTGTCGGTCATGTAATTGACATATTAACCCTTTCGTCTACAATATCTATACAGCTGTGTGCAACTAGGAGACTTTATTTAGTGGATCCAGTTTTAACCGTATTACGCGAAAGCAGTTAATAAACAGTTTTTATCACAGTTAACGGTGTGAATACCTTATTGTTTATGGTTATTTGCCTGTTTTGTTTGAATATGGTAAAATACCAATTAAATAAATTGTTATTTAACCTTGTTTTCCGAGATATTTCTAACGGTGTATATACAAACAAATCTCATCTAAAATGGTATAATTCGTTTCGATTTTATTTTATTTCCGGTTCGATTTTATTCATAATTATTCCGCTGCGGCGAAACAAGTCTAGAAATTTCAAAGGTTACTTTCAATACACTTCTGTGTTTCTGAAACACAATTGTGGTGTTTCTTTGATTTTTTTTTCATTTAAATACTTTTTTATAATTTGTGTTGATTATATACTACATGATGGGTACATAATACACAGAATATATACTATATAGTGTATGCACACATATATTCTACAAGGTGTATATGTTACCTGCAATGTATGAAGGCCGGTATTGTATAGAATGCCGGATGTTTTTAGGCAAAGTATGAAATGTGAGAAGTATTACTTGCTTTCCCCAGGCATTGTATAAAATGCCTAGGCATTCTATAGAATGCCTAAAGCTATTTAGGCAAACATGAAATAAACGTCCTGATGAGGTTATTATGTAAATGATGTGCTTGTTACTGTGAATGACCGAAATCGGTGGTTGCTGACTTTCAACGGTGAATGTTGACAATCACATAGTCGCTTTGGTGAATGTCCGAAATATTTATTACATCCGATTTGATATTAATTTATTTGTGGATATAATTACATTTATTCGATATTTTAGTACTTACTGACGATAGATTAAAAGAAACATCAGTGTTTGGAGTATCGGGCAAATGTAAACCGGGCACTGATGTTTTTTTTAAGGTCAAGTACCATTGCCCGGTATACATTTGTCCGGTATACCCTACACTGATGCTTTGTTAAGGTCAAGTGCTATTGCCCGGTATATATTTGCCCGATACTCCAAACACAATGTTTCTTCTAATCTATCGTCAGTAAGTATTAAAATATAGAATAAATGTAATCTATCGTCAGTAAGTATTAAAATATGGAATAAATGTAATTTATCGTCAGTAAGAATTAAAATATCGAATAAATGTAATTATATCCACGAATAAATTAATATTAAATCGGATGACGTCTTGAATTTGTCATTCTTGAATGACATTTTGACGAATCGGAGATGTAATTTATACTTAGCCGGTTTCTCATTTGGCATTCTATAGAATGCCTAGGCAATGTGTGAAATATAAATCATTTCATACTTTGCCGGCTAATTTTAGGCATTCTATACAATGCCGGATTTCAAACTTTGCCGGTAACACATACACACATGTACACTATGTATCGTGTCGCTTTGAATACAATTGCGTATTTGATTTTGCAAAGCGTATTTTTATATCTGCGGGCTCTAATAACATTTAAATTTTTGAACTCATATTGCACTTTTAAAGTTCATACATTCTACTTGCTGGGTGCGTGTTCAGAAGATAGATTCTATTAGGAATTTTTGTGTATATGCCATCTTATATTATGTATAGACCATATACTCTCACTTAATAAGGTATAATTCCTTATAACTGGTTCTAATTTCATTATAACTGATCACTCATAATTATTCCTATGTGGCGAGGAGAATCTAAAAATTTTAAAGATTACTATCACTAATTCAGCATGTTTTTATACCACAGTTTTAAAGACGCATGCATGCATACCCTCAAACCAATGACAATAAAAAAATAATTAATGAACATACATAAAAATAGGCTATCGCGTAAGATGAAAATATGTTTTGAAAAAGCTGTTGATTTCTCTTTCTCAATTTAAATGCTTTCATTTATCTAAAACCCATTTCCTTTTCAGGCAACTTGTTAAAATTTAAGAAAGAATAAAGTTTATTTTTCCTAATGAACGATCGTTTTACAAACTTTATGAAATTTGTAAGCATATATCCATTAAGTGAAGCCGAAGATAAAATAATTAAAATCAAATTTCTCCAAAATAGTATTATAAAAAAATGGAAAGTTCCATTTTTGGATAAAGAAAAAAAAAGATACCGCAAAGCATACATAAAGAAAAATAATTAATTTCTAAAAGAAACATTTTTCAACGTAATGCCATCACCTAGTTCCCGGGTCAATATCACTTCTCCAGGCAAAATAAACTTATTGACTCTGAAAGTTAATTGAAATTCAACAAAAGGAACAGGTATCGATTATTATAACAACAAAAAAATGACAATCAATAAAAAAAATGTAAATTTCTTTTTAAAAAAATTTTTCCGTATCTTTATTACAATGTAAAAAAAATTATTCCAAAGATTTTTTTCCTTTCTTATTTACACCGTAACCTAAGAATTTACCTCTTCAAACAACTTCAGCTCGACAGCTTTTCCTGCTTGAGTATCACACAGCTGAAAAGATTACCTGTCTACGGAAGTAGACTGAAGAAATATTTCCTGAAAAATTTCTTCATCGCCCTGGGTTCCATGTTAAATATACTGTGGTTGTTGTACAACCATGAAAATGTTTTCACTGGAAAAAAAAGTATAAAAACTGGTGTTGTAATATTTTTGTTGTTGAATTTCTTATCAGAAAAAAGTGGTGCTTTTTTTTGAATATTTATGTCTGACAAGTACATGTTGAATTGATTATTGCCAAACTTAAATCTTCTCTCAATTCTTTTTCTTAGCGGAAAAAATAAACAATCAAAAATAAACTCTTAAAAATAGAGAACAAAATTTAACACAATTAAAGGAATGTAAAGTAGTTATTTATTTTTTATATGATTTAAAAAATTTTTGGAATATTTTCGTATGACAAGTACATTTTTCATTGATTGCTGCCAAACTTAAATCTCTTATGAATTCTTTTGTTAGTTGAAAAAAATAAATAATCAAAAATAAACTCTTGAAAATAGAGAACAAAGTTAAACTCAATTAAAGACATGAAAAGTAGTTAATTAATTTTCAAATATTTTTAAATAAATTTTTTTTGAATTTTTATGTCTGACAAGTATATGAAGAAATCACTATTGCCAAACTTCAATATTTACTTGTTTAGCTTTCTTTTAGTTGAAAATAATATAGAAAAATAAATTCCTAAAATAGAGCATACCAAAGTTTAACTCAATTAAAAGCATGTGAAGTGATTATTTATATTTTAAATGCTGTTTTAAGGGGATGATTTTATTGCCAAAAAAAAATTTTTGTTCAGAGATTTTTTATAAAGGGAACGTTTTCCTAGTAAAAATAAAACGAAATTCATCAATGAACTTAATAAATAAACAAAGAGTTTCAGATTGATATTTAAAATCTTCTCTATAAGAATAAACATAAATTTTAAAAACAAGTGTTCGTTATTATAATTGATTAATTTTCAGTTCCATCGATTAAACTTCAATAAAAGTGGTTTCTGAAATAGAAAAAAAAATTGATAACGGTGAAAAATTGAATGAAAAGAACAGAGAGTATCCCTATTAAAAAATATCCCTATAAACGCATTAAGTTCTGAATTAGTTGGTGCAAATCCTGTGATAAATTCCTGATTATTTCATGATAAATTTATTTCTTATTTAGATTAACTAAAATTTTGTTTTAATAACAGGAAATGTTGAAAATTTTATAACTTTGTTAAATTGAACTAATTTCAATTATATTTCCTACGATCCCTCAAGAAATATTCTTTTTTTATATACGTTTTACCCTTGTACTTCATAAAATAAATCATATTTTAATTAATTTTAGAAACTTTGCTTTTAAATAATTATTCTTTAATTTCAATTTAACTAAAACCTTTTCTATGATTCGATCTAATTCTATATTAAATTCTGTATTGCATTCTTTATACATATATTTCTCCCTTTTATTTCATAAAATAAATCATAATATAACCAAAATTAATTTTAAAAAATTACATTTATTTTCAAATTTGATTTTGAAAATAATCAATAATTTTCAAAATCGAAATTTTGCTTTTAAATATTTATTCTTCAATGTCAATTTTGCAACAACCTTTTCTATGATCTGATCTAATTCTACATTGAAAAAAACATTATGTTAAAAAAAAAATTATATTTTAACTAGAAAAATAAGTAGATTTGAAATATGTAATGAAAAATACACAATTTTTGAACCTATTCTGAGTTTTGAAAAAAACGCGAACAATGAGAGGATTCAAGTTCTTCAAATATTAGCGAAAAGTAAAAAGCTGTCATTTTCCTGCTCTGTCGTTTAGCCTGCACAGCCTCATTTGCCTGCTCTGTCTCCTGACTCCCTACGTGGGCATCACATAGTTCGTCGTGCGGAATTTCTCTCTTTGATTGGTAAAACTGAACTACAAGAACAGGTAACTCTCTTTAACAGACATAAATTGCAACACAACAGGTCTGTTCATCCCCATCAACTCAGTTTAGTTATTTGTGACTGGCAGAAACGCAACTCGGCGCAATTTAAAGGTGTTAATTCATTCCAAAAACGTTCATAACTTTTAATTGGAATGTTTTAAAGATTTCAGAAAAATTCCGAGTTAATTCCAGGAAGGTCACTAACTTTTAGAATGAAGGTATTTGAATTTTAAAAGGTTAAACTGGACTACAAGAACAGGTAACTCTCTTTAACAGGCATAAATTGCAACACAACAGGTCTGCTCATCCCCATCAGACTCAGTGTAGTTATTTGTGACAGGAAGAAACGCAACTCGGCACAATTTAAAGCTGTTGGTTCATTCCAAAAGCGTTCATAACTTTTAGCTGGAATGTTTTAAAGATTTCAGGAAAATTCCGGGTTAATTCCAAGAAGGTCACTAACTTTTAGAAGGAAGGTATTTGAATTTTAAAGGGTAAAACTGGACTACAAGAACAGGTAACTCTCTTTAACAGGCATAAATTGCAACACAACAGGTCTGCTCATCCCCATCAGACTCAGTGTAGTTAGTTGTGACTGGAAGAAACGCAACTCGGCGCAATTTAAAGCTGTTGATTCATTCCAAAACGTTCATAACTTTTAGTTGGAATGTTTTAAAGATTTCAGATAAATTCCGGGTTAATACCAGGAAGGTCACTAACTTTTAGAATGAAGGTATTTGAATTTTAAAAAAGTCTCTTGGGTTTTATTTAAAATGTAACCGGTACAAATTAAGCCCTTAAGCTGTCTACATCTTACCAAGAACATTCCTGAATTTTTTTTTACACTGTATTCATAAAGCACAATTTGAATTATATTTGCACGATGATTCTAGAGGAATTATGCAGCAATTTTAATCTATGTGATAAAAAGTGACTAATTGGATGTAAAATAGAGAACAGAATGCTTAAAAAATCTTATTGATCTAAAAATAACTATGAACTTGAACTAGTCTGAAGGTGAACTACTTTCCTACGTTGCTGTTAATGCATTAAATTCGTCATTCATTAGAATGTTAAGTCATTGCGCAGAATTCTTAAAATTGAACGATTAATATTTCACTAATTGCCTAGGCAATTTAATAGGTCCCAATTTGTTTCAAAATGACTAATGAAAAACGTGCAGGTATTTCTTATAATGACTAGGAAAAGCATAGAATAATTCTCCCACCTAATATTTTATTTAAAAAGCATTTGCACTGAGAGAAAAATTCGGGAGAAATTATCGTAATGTATGGTACTGACATTTCTTGCGAAAAACCCCACAATTCTGGTAAATAAAATTTAAATATAAGGAATTTAATTCATTCATTTCGTAATTTTTTTATTCATATGGTAACGGTTTTGCGAAAATGCTGGTTTTCAAAATTATGGTTCTTATTACCACATATTTATAATAAATAAATACAATGCTGAATAATATAATAAATACAATACTGAAAAGTATATTTAACTGAATAAAGGGTTTCTATGCTATGGTCTAAGTTATCATGATAAAATTTCCAAATTTTACCTCATTTATTAAAATTTTTCACATATTATAAAACCATATTTTATTGTTAGCATTGCCAAAGCGTTTAGATAAAAATGTTTCTGTAGAGCCAGAAATGCAATAAATTTAACCATATTCTGGTAGTTCAGATCATTCATTTTTTTTCTCAGCGTTTCTTTCAATCGAATGCCTAGACATTTTATTCGATGACATTCAATAGAAGTATTCTTTCCTGTGTTTCTATGCAATGTGCAATATTTCTCATATTTAATACTTTGCCTAATGTTAAACAACCTATAAAATGACTAGACACTTTATAGAATGCCGGTATTTCATATCGACAGCATATACGTGTAAAACAAATCATGAATTACTTATTTAGGATAAAAAAAGCATTTATATTTTTCTTTGAGAACATTTTAATAAATTGATGATGAAAAACGTATTTTCTTTTTCATAGCTAAAATAAAAATAAAAATTTGATGACAACCAAATAATTAATATTTGATCATAGAGGCTATATTCTAATAAATATCTAAGACAAAAGATAAGACACGATGAAATCCTATTCATGTTTTTAATAAAAGCTGCGTCCCCATGGATTTCCAAAAGATGATGTAAGTGACAGCTTAGTTTATTATTTGTAGCAGAAGTTCGGATAAGTGTCGAGAACTTCTGTATGACGAAAAACACTCCTGGATTTTGATCTCTTCGAATTTAATAATTATTTCCTGTTTGTGATTCTTGTCACATTTATTTCTACATTTTATTTTAATCTCTTTTGTTTGTTTAATAGAGAAATAAAATAGTCCCTCGGAAATTGAAAATCTTTCTCGCTAAAGCAAACATTCTAACGTATTCAATACGATGCAAATAAATACTTATCACAAAATTAAGACTCTTCATTTTTAATACTATTTAAATCTCGTTTTCAGATATAAAATTATTATTCCTGGTGTTATTTTTGTACTAGCTGAGTTGATTTATTTTTTGTGACTTTAATTCAACTTTAATTTTAATGTTTTACTTTCTAAGTGCAGTTTTAAATAAGTATTTACTTGTGAACTATCTAATGTTAAGTGTATGGTACCAATTGTTACATCAAAAACTTTTAATGAGTCTTTTTCTTTTTTTATATATAAGTCAAATTATATATATGTTTCCAATGCCCACCTATGTTAACATTTCGTCATTTCAGGCATTTACAGGGCAGATTTATTGACCGGGCACCATATTAGGTGGGTCAATGTTGATCTCGAAGTAAGGACAGATGGTACTGAGAATGCCTTGTCCAGAATGCCTTGTATCTATGCCTTACCCGGTATATGAATCCAGAACCTTTTTGATGCAAGGCCAGTTACCTGAACCCTACACAATCCGGTCGGCATAAGTCGAATTATAAATGATAAGAATATTGACCGAAATGTATTACAATTGTCTGCTTCATTATTTTATACTGCTATTATTCTGTTGTTACACGTTTTATTATTTTATACACTATTATTTCGAAAAGTACAGCAAATTCGGAAATATTCGGGGAAGTTTAAATAGATTTACTTAAGTTTATTTTTTTCGAAAAGTTAAATCGAAGATTTCTCGCGGGCAAAAATCTTATATGAATTTTGATATGAAAATTTCATTTGTTTGGAAATATGCTATAAGCATATATGGCTGTTATATTTTTCTTCGAAATAAATAATTTCTTCGTCTGTAATTTTCTTTGAAAAAAAAATACTTCGGAAAAATTTAAAAATTCGTTTAAAAATATTCTTCTTTATGTTGATTTTAATTAAATAGAAGAAAAAAATATTTAAATAAAAAATTGAATTTTACAAGCATTTCGTTCACGCGAAAATTGAAATATTTTTTTATAAAGTAGTTGACGCAACATTAGAAGAGAAAGTGATATATTTGCTTTAATAATATACTGTGAATTTGAACACTGTGTTTCTCCGGTACAAGTTTAACAGGATTTTAAAGTATGATTCTCAGTGTCAATATTAATTTCCGAAAAAAGAGCAAACATAGTTCTCCTCTGGGTTTTGTCATTTAGTAATTTCTCGATGTACCAGAAAGTTACACATAGTTAAATAAATTCGCCAAAAATAACCCGGTTTTTAAAAGCAATTGAATACAGTGTGGCTTACTTTTTCAATCTCACCAATTTACCATCCTCTTTAAAACAGTAATATGACCTGAAGTATATAAAATGTAATATTGATAAAACAAGGTATTTTTTTAGTTACAATTTTGTAAAATTTATTTTAATTGAACGGTAGGGAATTGTTTATGGAATCGCGTATCAAATACTGATCTCTATGGCTTTGGAACAAAGCCATCCTTTTGACGAAATTTTAATAGCCGTTTTGTAGAAATGAGACTGAATTTGGATGATACAACCCTACATTCAATCCTACATAGTTTCTACATTCGAGATCCTGTGCTTGTGTTTTAAACCTTAGATCAAGAGATTCCAAAGAAAACAATCTAGCAGCGTAAGATCAGAGCAGATGACCAAAATGATAAATTACGCTATTCAAAAACTGCTTATACCTTGTTAGAATTTTCATTCTAAAATTACAGTAAAAGTACTGTCTATTCAAATAACAATAAAGCTTACTGTTAGGAAATTTTTTTTTACATTTATAGGTTTGAAACCATTTACAACTGATACGGTTAAAATACCGTAAATTCAGAACTATACGGTTTTGTAACTATTTACTATACTTCAATAACGATTACTATATTTTGTTGTGGTTGAGTTGAGTTTTGCCGAGTAAGGTGTGGGATGTGGCCTAATTTGTTTATCTTATAATGCTATCTATCGTGAGAGATGGAAAATACTTAACTTTTTGTGTTAAGCAGCTCTGTTGTGCTGCCATCAATACTTGAATGTGATTTTCATATTCCAATAGTCCATGGTCACTCAATGAGGAGTACAGAGCACTGGAAACTCTTCATATTTGGAGATAATGGAGGAATTTTTGTGGAATCAATGCTGAGATTTGAACCCCGTTCAGCCGATCATGTGTTCGACAGATTAGCTCTCACAGCTAATGCACGTACCCAGATGTAAAGAATCAAATGGCTTTGTAAGATATTTACCCCATGCTTCTTACTGTAAGGCTATTAGGCATCCGATGTTGGGAAATAGAAATAAGAGTTCGTAATCCTTATCACATGATTCCGCAGAATGTGCTCTTCTAGATTTCGAAGAACGCGTGCTCGATTCTCATTGCTTTGTTAGCCTACTGGAGCAAATAAACACTTGTCGTTTAACCATAGTAGATGAAAACAGACAATTAAAGATTTTTTCACAGTTACAATTTTTTATGGTTATTTTACTATTTTTACTGAATATGGTAAAATTATGGTTATTTTACTATTTTGCTGAACATGGTTATTTTACTATTTTTGCTGAATATGATAAAATAACCATCAGAGAAGAAACTTTTATTTAATCATTTTTTTCGAGAAATTTCGAACCGTGCACAATAATTGAACAGTTCAGTTTTTTAAGCTCTATAGCACCGTCTATATGAAGACATTTTAATAACCCTAAATTGTCAGCTATCTTTATTTACATTGATGGCCTTTTATCACATGAAACAAGTTACACAAAATTTAAATCTTGCCCTGAATTCTGGCATAACTTTTGCTTCATTTTTCATGATGATCCTAGAAGTTAATCCTAGAAGTAATCCTAGACGTTTTCAATTTATTTTTTTAAAATGGTTTAATGTTTTAAAATGGTTAAGTGTTTAAATATATAAATATTTATTATTGATTATGCATGTATTAAGATAAAAAAAATTACTTTAATAATGCAGTACCATAAATTTCATTAAAATGAGAACATAACTAAATGTTATAGTAGTTTCGGAATTTCAGCCAACAAAAATAATTATAATTATAAGAATTTCACTTTTAGAATCTTGAAAAGTTTGAAAATATTTGATTTAGTTATTGATTTTAGCTTAAAGAAATTCTCTGATCTACATTCATTTATATTATTCTTACATGTTATTGATCTTTGCTTTAAAGAATGCTTCGCTTTCATTTCATAGAAATCAAAAGATTCTGAGCAATAAAAGTACTCTTTTGAATTTGCATTTTTATCTGCATCTCATTAAACACAATACTTTTTTCTTGTATTTATTGGCGTACCGTACGAATAATGTCTCATACTATTTCTCAAATAGATTTGAATCAGTATTGGAAATTTTTTATTTTTTCCAATACAAAACCAGTATTGGATTTTATTTAGATATAATGAATTTATATTACTAAGTTCTTGTACTTTCGACAAGGCTCAGTAATTTTTTTCGTTAACCTTGTTCGTTTAGAATGAAATTTGGATCATTATTTTCAAACTTTTTATTTTTTATGTTTTACTACTTTGTTTTGCTAGTTTATTAGTTTTATGTGTTGTTTTTTCTTGCATTAACTTTTATTTTTAATATTGACTTTGCTCAATATTATCTTTTCATTTTATTATGCTGAGAAAATATCATAGGTTATGTTTTAAAATCCGATATTCATTGCGTGTTATTCTACTGCTTGAAAAATAATGGTGCAGCTTTCAAAAAAGTTTAACTTAATAAGCATGAATACTTTAATAGCAGAAATGAGACATACACATTGTTAGAAATTTTCCAGAGCAAAAATAGTTAAATTACAAGTTATTTAATTGTTATTTTACCACATTCAAACAAAGCACTCATATAACGATAAATAAAATGGTACTTAAACTGTTAACAGTGAGAAAAACGGTTTATTAACTGCTTTTACCTAATACATTTAAACAAAAAGAATTTTATCGCACTAACTAAACCCACTTAACAAAGCTACTTAGTTCTGTACAGCCAGGTACATATAATAGCCAAGAGAACTAATCTGACAATTTCATGACCTACAGAGCGGGGGTTCGTGCACCATTACCACCAGAATATTTCCTCCATTCTCTTAAACACATGAAAAGTTTCCAAATTTGTCCAGTTAAATTTCATTTTTTACAGTTTTGAAACCATGCCAGCAGTAAATGGTTGAAAACCATATAGTTTTGTAATATTTTTAACCATGTATACAAGCTGTACTTGCAATGGTTTTCAAATCCGTAGAGATACAAAGTGTTCTGAACCATAAACTTTACGGTTAATTGGGTAGAGGGACTGCAGTCGCTTATTTTACTGTAATTTTAGAATGAATTCTATCAGTGCATTATAAATGTTAATACATTTATGTTATGTTTTTGGTGACTTTTTTATACAATTTCAATCAGCAAAATTACAAAATATTAAAACATTTTGATCTTCTGAATGAGGGTTATAAATTAAATTAGCTGCCAGAAATTTTGGAGAATGATGAATTTTAATATAAGTTGAAATCGGATATGTAATGTGGGGCATAAAAGTTTAATCATATGGTTTTCTGAATTGGTTGCTGAAGGAAGAGATATTTATTTTCAGATTTAGAGATATTTATTATCAAGAGATATTTATTTCAATTCAAAATTCAGAAATTTTGAGTTTGGAAATATAGAATTTTTTTTATTTAAAAAAAATTATCAGAATGGAGGAAATAAAATGACAAGCTACTTTTTGATCTTTAGATTCACTTATTGGCAACATAATTGAATTATTATGATATAATGAAATAAAGAAAAGAAAGAAGAAAAAAACACATAACAGAAATCACTTAATAGTGAACAACGTGCAATTATAAAATTTAAAGTTAAAGGGGCGAGCAGCAGTGTTTTGTTTATAACAAGTCAAAATTTTCAGTCCGAAAATTTAACAGATTAACTACACTGAAAGAAAAAGGTAGGGTCAAGACTACTAAAATATGGTAAATTTACCATGCTTCTGGTTCTATAGGAATATCTAAAGCTCAATAATTTTTACCGAAGCTCTTTGGTAATGATTGTGGTTATATAAACCATAAAATATAGTTTTAAAATTTGAGGGAAAATTTGGTGAATGTGGGAAAATTTGATTATTTAATAATGATTCCTAAGAGCATGGCATGTAAATCATTCATTCGATTAAGTTTATGCTTCAGTTTTGTATTTTTATGAAATGTGGGTCAATAAAAACTATATTTTTGAAAATAAGAATTTCTTCTAAACCATTACCATGTAAACGGAAACCGTTACTAGATTACTGAATTCATATATGAATGGTTCAAATACCAAATATTTTATTTTTATTAGCAGAATTTTCTTACTGGAAATT
This sequence comes from Parasteatoda tepidariorum, assembly GCF_043381705.1. Lineage (NCBI taxonomy): Eukaryota > Metazoa > Arthropoda > Arachnida > Araneae > Theridiidae > Parasteatoda > Parasteatoda tepidariorum. Next base: position 56,194,833 of record NC_092214.1, read on the forward strand.
TGCAGTATGGTACGGTAATTATACTAGAAATTTTTTCCCCATGTATGATAAAACATATACAGAAAAATGTTAGAAGGTATATAAAATTACAATGAGAAAATATCTTTCACTATAGATAGAGAAAAAGTAAATAATTTTTGCGAGTTTTTTTTTCCAAGTAATTGATGGTTAAAAATGTAAATATTATGGTTTAATACATTGATATAATATCTTGATATTAAGCCTATTTTTATGAAAATGCTCTAAGTAGAACCTCCTATGCTATATAATTTGTAAGAATTTTTTTAAAAATTCTTCTGTTTTAAGATACACGGATTATTTAAAAATCCTGGTCATGTACAGATTAATAAAACGGGTTTAACTACAAGCAAATTAAAAAGAATATAATCAGTAAAAGTGCATTTTACCAACAGAATAAGTGAAAATGCTTAACTTTATCGGTACGTTGTTCTATTATTTCAACAATATCTGCGATATATTAAACCTTGATTCTTTCTAACAATATGCTAAATAAAGAAATAGGCATAGGGGCTATTTTTAAAAATTTGCTCATCAACTCCCTACAATAAACAGTGATATTAAAATGCAGAAAGAATATTGATGAAGTTTATAGTTATAAATTAGGCTGAGATCGAGAATAAATGTGAGATCTCTTCGCTGATTCCCACTTACTCAGAAGCGTTTTAGCAGAAAAATTTAAGTTTTTCTTCTATAGTTAGGATCTGATTTTATTATTTTTAATGCATTGTAATAAAGTAGTAAAGAATTCTTTTAATTCAGCTAATATTTTTATTTTTCCTCGATTAATATTGATTGTAATCTTGCTAAAAGAGAAAGTAACAAACAAATATAAATGCCATTGTTAAGAGTTGCAATAATTATTAAAAGAAACATAACAAAAGAGCAAAAACAACATAAATTTACAATACGAAAAAACTTTAAAAAGGCTTGTTGGTAGAAACAAAAGGGAAAACCTTCCCTCGATTACAGGTATGTGTTAGTTCCTTACATGTTTCTTGTAGCCCTTCATCGTCATTTCTACATTTTTATTTACTAAGTCCACGATTCTACTTTTTATTCATTAACGATATAATTAAAATATTTATATCTTTGAAAAACAAAGAAAATTTCATTACAGATTGATATTTTACTCATAAGTATTTTGCAGCAATTTTCATTAATTTAAATATTAAAATTTTTTTTTCCACAAATGTCACGTGGCAGGCAATCAACGAACAATGTTTTTTTATATTATTGGGTCAGTTCTGCGACACGGTGGTTTTGGAGCTGGCTCCAAATCTGATCAACTTTGGAAAAGCAAACAACCGTTTGGCGATTAACTTTTGCAGCGATGAAGTTCATATTTACGCGAGAGAATATTATTCTTCATTAAAAGTATTTCTCTTATCGGTATTCTAAATAGTTCTATTTGAAAATTAAGCTATTATTAAATTGTTAAAATCTTGAAGAATAATAATAAAAGATCACTATTTTTACGAAGTCAGAAAACATTTCTACTGAATCTGGTTTGATAGCTCGACTTGAAATGTACCAATCAAATTCTCAATTACTAAATGCATATTTTATGCGAAGTTTTATTTTAATAAAAAAGTTACAATAACAATTACTGTCGGTACAACATTGGAAAATATTTTGAAAAGTTGATTTTCGAAACTTTTAATTAAACACAAAATCAATTGTTTATAACAAAAAGAGAAAGATCTCCACTCTGCTCATTAAATTGAAACCAATTAAAATTTTGTCTGTTTTCGAACGGTATCCTCAACACATTTTCGAGTGAGCACCAAAAACTCCAAGTAAGGAACTGAGACATTATTTTATGCATTGTACAGGGGGTGGACAAAATAATGAAAACACTTCTAGATTGATAAATTTTTTCATATTTCTCTGGAAACAATTAAAAAATTATTTTATAACCTCAGAAGTATTTAGATCATGCGATTTCTCATCTATATCAATGAAGTTTAAAGCATTTAGAAGTTTGAGACACTGACAATAAAATACAAACGTAAAGTAATGTTTTTGAACACCCTATGTCAAAAAAATTTAGCAATAGATTTGTAGCTTCAGATAATTATTTTGGTTATTATATGCAATGTTTGCACAAAATTTCGTAAGCTTAGCTTAAATATTTATGGAGATATAGACATTTTTATAAAAAGAAAGCTAATTTTTTTGTTTTGTATTTTTTTACCATAACTTTAAAAATATTCAAAAAAAAATTTCTCTCTAATTTTTAAATCAATTTGAAATAATTATAATATTTTTGCTTTGAAATTTGATAATTTTTTTAAAGAAAAATATGCACCAGATATGAGTAATTAAAGTAGTTCTTTTATATTGCGCATGCACTGGAAAAACTACTGGCAACTATTAAAGAAAGCCCGATTTGAATATTTTAAAAATTTGAAAAGTTTCGAGCAATTTTCTAAGTAGTTTTCGTACTTTTTAAAAGAGTGTTCAAAATGATAAGGAGTTTTCCACAGATTTGATTTTTCACTATTAAGATTTATTAAAAATGAACACGGCATTGTTGGAGATTAAAAATATCTTATTTTTGCCTATTTTCTCTTATTATTAAATCACATTTTGGTGCATGAACGTTTATTGTGAAATATTATCATTTATTATTAAATTCTCTCTCATAGTACTTGTAGAAAAACTCTTATCATTTTGAGCTTTCATTTAAAAAGTACGAAAACTGCTTTGAAAATTTTAAATTTTTAAGATATTCAGATATCAGTGAAACTTTTTCATTGTCGAATACAATCACTACAAAAATAAGAAAAAAATAACTATAAAAAAAGTAATTATTTCATATTAACAAGTTCTAAATCTACTGCTAAATTTTTTTGGTATAGGGTGTTCAAAAATATTATATTCCGTTTGTAATTTATTATCGGTCCCTCAAACCTTTAAAAGCTTTAAACTTCATTGATATGTATGAGAAATCTCATGATCTAAGTACTTCTAAAGTTATAAAATAATTTGTTAAGTATTTCTGAAGAAATATGAAAAAATGTATTAGTATATAAATGCTTCCATTATTTTGCCCCTGTATATGCTGGTGCTAAATTATAGTGATTACGTAGATTACGTTAATGAAGGAAAAATTTTACAGAGCGTTTAAAATCTTTATCGCGAGCTATTTTTTGCCCATTTCAGTTTTAATACTTTTCATAACTATACACTACTGAATCACGTTTTTACATTTTTATTATGGATAGTTACGATACAGATAATAGTAGTAGTTAATGGAAAACCTGTAAGGATATAGTTATATGGAAAACCCATAAAAGGTATAGTATATGAATAAATGTAAGCAGTGGATATAGATTTATATTTGACATTTATTTTGTAAAAGTATTATGTTCTGCATTTTCAGAATTTTCATTCTAAAATTACGGTAAAATACCCGGCATCACTCTGTCCATCCAATTAACCGTAAGGTTTAAGGTAAAGCACGTTTTTACCTTTACTGTTTTAACACCATTTGTAATTAGTATGGTTAAAAACCATGAATTCAAAACTATACGGGTTTTTTTACCATTTGCAACTAGCATGGTTTCAAAACCGCAAAAAAGAAATTTAACTAGACATCGGAGAGTTTAGCAGCTCTATGGTGCTACCATCTAAACGCAAATGAGAGTATCGTGTCAATATAGCCCAGGGTCAGAAATTTAGGAGTGCAACACACTGGAAACTCTTCTTGTGTTAAGGGAATGGTGGAATTACTGTAGTGTCAGTGTTGGGACTCGATCCCCAGTTCCGTCAGTCATGAGATTGACAGATCAGCCCCTTCGGCTATAATGCCTACATATCAGAAGAAACTAAGTGACTTCATTAAGGGACCTAGTTGGTGCGATAAAATTCTGGTTGTTAACCGTATTAGGTGAAAACAGTTAAAAGACGGTTTTTCTCTCGGTTAACAGTTTAAATACCATCTTATTTATGGTTGATGACTGTTTTGTTTGAATAAGGTAAGATAACAATTAATAAAATTATAATTTAAACATTATTTCCAAGATATTTCTAACAGAAGTATATTCAGCATTAACTAATTTTAATTTAAATATTCCCCAAATTTACCATTTGGTAAAGTCAATGGAAAATTATGTAAACAGGGTGTCGTAGTCTTGGTAATACTAAAAGGTTACATTTCACTCGAGTATGTATATATTGGACACATTGTCTCTCATCTCTAATTTCACCGTATTCCTCTATTCATAAATTTCACTTTCATGGCGTATACAAATTATATATAGGCTACTAAATTCTATAAAGTCATCGATGACTTAACTATATGCAGATATGTATAAATTGTCCGTTATATACCTTGTAGATCATTTTATCTGATAGTCAATTTAAGAGAAAACTATAATCAGTTTAGTTTTATGTGTTCCAAGCATTGTACCGCAACAAATATAATCTCAAAATGATTATTAGCCCTCAAAACATCACATATGTAAATTACCTATTTTGAATGCTTTCACACCCAATCAAATAATAGAACTAATGACTTTCTGTCTACAATCCTACATTATAGATCAATCATAAATATTTATAATACCTTTGTATATAACATTTTATTCAATCAAAGTGCAGGTACTTTCTAATGAATATATTATAGAACTTTACAAATGAGAATCCGTATAATCCATTTTAAATTTTACAATAATAAGAGTTGCATTTGGTTTCAACCAATTTAGTTTATTTCCGTTAATTTTACAATGCGCAATCCATCTATGAATAAAAAATTAATTTAAGGTTCAATTAATTTTGAAATTAATTGAGGAACATATTTTTAATAAAGCTTTCATTTTAAAATTATTGCTTGAGTATTTTTAAAAAAAATATTTTTAAGAAATACTGGTTTTGATACGAAACAAGCGGTTTCTTTAAAATACTTTTTTCCTTAAAAAATATCAAATGAAACGAATCAATGAGTTGGGGTGTTGGACTGTATTTTGTTAGACACGAAAAATGCATTTTGTTTGGCTAAATTAAGCTGCATTTTGTTACTGACGAATGACTGAAAAATAAAACTTAAGCTATTTTTGTTTAATATCTGAATACTGTGATCTAAGCTTATTATTTGTGTTCAAATTTTCTTTAAAAACTAAAACAAGAAAAAAATGAAAATCGTACATTAGAGTAGATGGTTTGAATCAAATGCTTAAATTGCACGAAGAAAATGTTTTAAAGAAATATTGATTCAAATCGGAAAAATTGGCTCATGCTCTAATCCGCTCCAATTAGGCCCACGTCCACTGAGAATCGAGCTCACGTTCCTTGAAAGCGGGATGCCCAACCATGTAAAAAAGATTTGAAATTCCAACTCTTTCCTTATCATCGGATGAGTAATAATCATATTAGTAATAAGTGCGTTGTGAAAACCTCATGAAGCTACTTAGTTCCTTGCAGTTGGGGCATATTTTAGCCGAGAGGGCTAATCGGTCAATAACCGCAAACCTTGCACTGGTATCACATTAATCCCACCACTTTTTAACACATGAAGAGTTTCCAATGTACTACACTACTCAATTGGGGATCATGAACTACAGGATTACGAAACTTTCATTCCATCACAGATCTGCTTTACACAAAAAAGTGTATTATTTCCCTTCGCTTGCGAAAGATGGCACCACTAGATAATGTAATTAAACAACATAAATTGGTTTATTTGACAAAACACAACTCATTTGCAACTTTACTCTTTAGTCTACTTCATTATGAAAAGCCTAACATAACTTAATGTCCAGCTAAATTTTATCTTTATGGTTTTGAAACCATACTAGCTGTAAATGGTTACAGAATTATATATATACTTTTTAATGATATCAGCTGTGAATGATTTCAAAGTCGTAAATGTAAAAGAAAATTCTAAATGTAAACTTTGTGGTTAATTAGATAGACAGACTGTTGCCAGTTATTTTATCACGATTTTAAAATAAATATTCTGAGCTTTTCATGTGAATAAAAACCATGGATTAATAATGGACAAATAATGCTTCTTTGGAACTTTTTATTCAAAGCTATTGTTATGTTCATTTTATTATAAATAATTTAACATGCAATTAATTCAAACGCAAAATATGAAAGTAAGTTAGTTTAATTTTAGATCAATACATTATAAATATAATTATAATCTTAATTGAGTCGGTTATATAATTCATTATCATTTCAGTTTATTTTAAACACATTGTATAATTACTTGACGTAATATTTAACGAATAACTGTATGCAATTTTTTCTTTAATTAATATCATATTAGACTTAATAATTTATGTAATTGTGATATTTTCAAAATATGGTTATTGTTTTTTTTTCTATTTTGATAATTTTTTTAATGATTAAAGATTAGTACCTAAAAGCCCTTTTTACATATTGAAAGTATATTTAATAGTTTAGTGTGAATAATGTACACCTCTCATTTTAACAGATGATGTTTTTAATGTACTTTCTAGTCTCGAACCAGCATTTCTTTTAAGCAAATCGTGCGTATTATAGTTGTTTTAAGCATTTTTGCTAGCTTGTTTTAAGGTGATACTGTATGATGAAGAACTGTTTCAATGAATTTAAGACTAGTCTATTGATAGAAACTTCCAGGCTCAACAATTTTAGAAAATTCTCGTTAAAAATGGCTGAAGAATAATTCATGTAGTTGTTATTTTGCCATATTCATACAAAGTAATCGAATAACTGTGGCGCCAGGCATGGTGCGTAGTCGCCAAAGGAATCATCTGCACAGGATCGGCAACCTTGTACCTCTCTCTTCAGTATTTAAGAAGCTTCGAACATTGCTCTGTGCACACTCTCACACTTTTACTTTTCTGTTTTTATTTTATTGTTATGTTTCAGTTGGAAATAAATGTTGTTTGAGTTTGTCATCGATGTCCTCAACTTAATATGAGAGGGTTCCTCCCCCTCATAACTATACAAAAGATGATATTCAAACTGGTAATTGTGAGAAGAAACATTTATTGATTGTTTTTGCGGAATATGGTTTAACAACCTATCCGTGGCAACTAGGCCCACCTTATGAAGCCATATTGTTCAGTGCAGTTGAGTACATGCTGTAAACAAGAGCGCTATAAGGTCAGTCTCATGACCGGCTGAACAGGGGTTCGAATCCCAGCGTTGATACCACAATATTTCTTCCATTCCTTCAATACATGAACAATTTCCAGTATCCTGCACTCTACAATCTACGATCTTGGTCTATTGGAATACGAAACTATCATTCACGCATAAATAGAGCAGCACCCACAGAGCTCTATTTTTATTTTTATGGTCTACTACCTATGCTAGTTGTAAACGGTTACAAGACTGTACAGTTTAGTATTCTCGGTTATTTAACCGCACTAGTTGTAAATAGTTTCAAAACCGTAAAAATTACGCAAGGTTCCTAACCATATAATTTATGGTCGATCGGATGGACAGATTGCTGTCGATTGTTTTACCGTAACTTCAGAATGAAAATTTTAACAGTTAATGAATACGACCATCCATCCTATGAATGATGATGAAGACGACCGTGGAATCCATCTTTCCGTCACTGGGCCGATTGCACTTCTTTTTCATTTAATAATATTTACTTAACGTTTCATAACTGCAGCATCCGTATCTAGATATGCAAAGTATGGAAGTATGGAAAGTAATATTTGCATTAACTTGTACAAAATTATAAATTGCTGAATCTTACGATTTTAAAAAGTATTTTGTTTAAGTGAGGGTACAATAAGGGTGGTACAATAGGGAGAAAACTTCCCTTACTTGGCTAAATATACTACTACCATTCTAGAACATGCTTCGTAAAGGGATTTGCATAGTTAAGTGTTAAAAAAATTTATCTATGCGGGTATATTGTTCCACTGAATACATTATATAGATTGCTGCAAGTTTGCGCAATAATAGTTTGTCATGAAACAATATTTTGAAAATTGCAATTTCAATTTTTATTTTAGTTAAAACATTGAAGAAAGAAATTAAAAAAACAGCTCGCTCAAATAATTATTAACAGACAATACTTTGAAAACAATGCCTATTTTTAATCATAAAAGGTTTTGCTACCGAATTTACTAGACTAATAAAAAAAATTTATAATAATGATGTTAAATACATTAGAAATATACTTAAACAAAGGAAATACATCTTTTCTTTTCAAATTCTCAAGAAAGAATAATATTTTCACTTTTTGTTTATTTCTTATGTAGCATAAAATATTCTTGAAGTGCAAAGGATAAATAAATATATTATCGAAATTTACTTATGCACTTTATTTCCTAGCCTTCTAACAATATATTAAAATGTATTTGACAGTAATTGATTCACTGCATATGTGACAAAGAAGGTAAAAGAAAATGTGTGTCTGATTTGTAAATCATTTTGCTAAATAAGTAACATTGAATAAACTTATGAATAAAATTCGGGAAGATAAATATATTCTTGAGTACTTTAAGCAGATTATTGCATAATTTATAATATATAATGCATAAATAAAATGCTTCATTGATAATATTTAAAAAGATATTTTAATAAAATCTAAACTTTTCGTATTATCCATCATACATGTCAAATACGTTTGTCGTACCTTCTTTAACATTCCAAATTCATGAGATGGGTTGTAAAAATTTACAAATATGAGTCTTTTCATTCCTTTATGGAATTGGAGAAAAAAATATAAAGCTGGGGAACATTTTTTTTTTTCATTTTCAGTTCACTGTTAGAAATTCCTTGGAAATATGGAATGGTTAAATAACAATTTATTTAATTGTTATTTTACCATATTCAAACAAAACAGTCAAATAACCATAAATAAAATGGTATTCAAACTGTAAATTGTGAGAAAAATCTGTTATTTACTTTGTCCAAATACGGTTAAACAACCAGAATTTTATTGCACCAACTAGTCCCTACCTTATGAAGTCACTTAGTTCCTTTCAGCTGGTTACACATTATAGCTGAGAGGGCTTATCTGTCAATCTCATATCGGACAGAAAAGGTGTTTGAGTCCCAGCGTTGACACCACAAAATTTCCTCCAATCCCTTAAATACATGAAGAGTTATCAGTATCCTAAACTCCGTAATTTGTGAACTTGGGATATTAAAATACGATACTCTCATTCACGCATAGATAGCAGCACCATAAAACTGCTAAACTATCTGCCCAGTTCAGTATTTTTAACAATTTTGAAACCATACTAGTTGTAAATGGTTAGAAAAACATATAATTTTGTATTCATGGTTTTTTAACCATATAAGTTTTAAAACCTTAAAAATGAAAACGATCTTTACCGTAAACTTTACTGTTAATTCGATGGACAGACTGGTTATTTATTTATGCCGGTTATTTTACCGTAAATTTAGAATGAAAATTCTAAGAATGTAGGACATAGTACTTTTACTAAATAATTGTCAAATATAAATCCATATCCCCTACTTACATTTATTCATATACTCTTGATTTTATTTATGAGAAAATTTCTAAACGTAATTAAATTTTACATAAATATTATTTACAAAATTACACGATAGCGCACTTTTTTTATAGCTACTAAATCAAGCGTGAGCTTAAAAATTTAGAATTAGTTTCAAACTTTTTGTGAATTAACTTTAATATCGTCTTGTATAGTACACATTTTTTTATGAATGCGAATATATATATTTTCATATGTTGTATATATTTTATGTTATATTTTTTCATATGTTGTATATATTTTATGTTATATTTTTTCATATGTTTCATATGTTTTTCATATGTTTCATGTGTTTTTCATATGCATGATAAGTTCAGAAAATTTATCATAGTCATACTTCTTGACTAATCTATTTAATTAGCACGCCGATGATGTGGATTTCAAACCATTGGGATTTTATCTTTGTTCGGGGAGAAAATCAGAATAACATCGAGCGTATTTTTTGTCATATTTATTTTTGATTTACCATGTTATCAATGCATTTGTTTACAAAAACTATTATTTTTCAGACTAACATATAGGCAATACAACCCTTTATGTAGACACAACTTGATTGAAATAACAAAAATTAATATATTACATGTTAAAAAACGTCACACGTAAATAACTATGTAGCATATAAGAATTATGCCAGAATCAGCACGTGGATAGTTCCAGAAGTCAGACATACAATTTTCCCTTTTTTGATTTTTAAACTGATTAAAAAATTTTGAATATATGGACCATGGAAGCTGTGGTGTAATATCTTTCCCATTTTGATTTTAAACAATCTGAAAAATTGTCTGAATGAACACTATATTTTAAATAAACTCGAAATCGAGCTTTCATTTTCAATTCACAAGGTGTAGATTGTAATAGCTATGGTGCAATATCTCCTCGAATTTAATAGTTAACAACTCAAAAAATTGCGTTAAGAGACACTTTAATTCACGTTGACACGATATAGAGCTTTCACATACTATTTAAAATGTGTAGTTTAATGGAAACACCTAAAGTGGAAAGAAATTACGCCTAGCTCACGCACATGAAATTAAAGAGCACCCCGAATCTTATTTGTAGTAGAAGATAACCTTACCTTATGTTATGAATTCAGATGCCATTTGATAAACTAAAGCTTGACCACCCTTTAAAGGTTTTTTTTGCATTCAAATTTCTAACATTCGTCTTATTCTTAGATTATTAATCAATTATTATCCTAAAAGTTAAAATATGTAAAAACAATTTATTTCATTAAAAAGTAATTTTTTAATTTTTTTCATCAGAGCATGTTCATTTTTACTGATTAGCTAAATACATACCAACTACTTCTAAAACTTACAGCTGTATTAAATTTGAAATTAAAATAAACTATTTTTGAGACTGTAAGTTTCAAGCCCTGCATTTTAAATTCGAAATGGGTGCTGACTTTGTATATCGATTTAGATACGAAATAATGAACAGCAGAAAATTCTTATCACTTTCTGTTTACATAATAAAGTTTAGCTCCTTCTTTGAATTTAATAATTGGCACAAAATTTTACTAAATTGGCACCTGTGTTTTGAATTGAATTCTTAAAAAAGTTTGAAAAAATCAAGCAAATGGAACTAAATGCATAATTTAATATCGAATTTCTAAAGAAAAATTCGAAATATTCATACTTAAAACTTGATAAAAAAAAAACTCAAACTTAGACCTTAGCGTTTAGTTTAAAACATCGTTAACATTACACGAAATTTGTATTCAAATTTTCAAAGAATTCTATAGTATAGGCTTTTTTTGTAATGTGTGCTAGGGCAAAGAAATTTTCTCAAAATCAATATTCTACAGAAAATCATTTAAAATATAAGAAAATTCTAAAAAGAAAAGAAAATTCTGACAACAAAAAAAATTAAAAATTAAAAAATTCATTTCAGAAGGCAAAACAAAACATATTTTAGTTTCGTTTTTGCGGATTTGCTTCCGGTTTTGGTTTCGTCGGTCAGCATACGAAAAATCAAGTGTAACTTCACTTTTAAAACTCAGAGATAAAAATTTTAAAAGGTTTTATGAAGCTAATGAACTAAAGTTTAAATATGGATAATAAAATAAAATCGAAGTTTTCGTCGAAATAAGAGTTTTTCACCGAGTTGGGTATACTAAGATACCGTGTTCAACAATTTAACTCAATCTTAAATGTTTAAAAATAGAACTGTATTCCGAGTTTCGATTTTTATAAAAATGAACATATGACTTTTTCGATCACATTGCGCACAGGTATTCAGAAACTTATACCCCAACAATTTTTCTTTTATTCTATTTCGGTGTGAGTTCAAGCATAAGAGAAAGAACAAAATTAAATTACTAAGATACATACTTTTGTTTTAGCAAAAAGAATATTTTTTCCATTAATCTAACGTATTTGCTTTCAACAAAGGTAAAAGAGTATGGTTGAAAAAAAAAACAATAAATGAAATTCAACTTTGAACAGGCGCAGTTTGTTGCTTATCAGTTTTGATGAAAAATCTTTCAATAATTTATTTTTAATGGAAACAAAGCGAAGTATTCGAAGATCAATTCAATCAAAATACACCTTATTTTTCAAAAGCAATGAACATAATTTGAATTAAAATAAAATAAAATAAAAATTTATATCCATCTTTATTTTTAGATTCAAATAATTGCAAACGTTTGGTTTACCCTATCTTTGTCATTGAAATAAGTAAATAACTTTTCCAATTAACAATTACGATAAAAATGCATTTTGCAATTCACGATTTTCGTAAAAAAATAAACAAATAAGTACATATAATACACAATTTTCATCTATAAATGACTTGGTATGACGATCATTTTTAAAGAAATAGCATCTAGTACTCTTTAATTTGTTTTCTAATTATTAATTTCTCCTTGTATTCAAAATTAATTGTTATGAATAGTAAATGTAAACTTAGAATATTTAAGTATAGACAAATATTATCACATAAATATGTAAATATTTGATTATTTTTCGTGTACAAAGATTTAAAAAAATGATTTTAAACGCTATTTTTAACTTTTTTTTTATAAACTATTTACATAAACTTAAAAACAAAATAGCAAAAATGCTTAACATTTTATTATCCTTTAAAACCTATTTCAATAACAGTTGGCATTTATATTAAATATATTTATTAAGTCAACAAGCTTAAAGGTTTTTCTCGAAAATCATCATTAATAAAAATATCGGAATTGCATTTATTGCAAAAATTTTCCAAATGAAAATACTAAAAGATTTTGTTTTATAATTACTTAAAGAATAATCTTAAAAGGTTGACATTATTTAACAAAGATAAGCTATTAAAATTTTATTTGTTTTACACATATTCCACTTTACAAAGAATTAAAACTATGTTGCATTTCTTTGTAATTTTCTTGAAATCAAAATAGTGTTAGGAGTAGATAAAACATAAAATATATTTTACTTTTAGAAAAAAAATGGTTGTTAGTTTAAGGGAGTATCAAAATTACTTTTGACTCAATAAAGAATATTAAGTAAAAAGCCGAAAAAGCTATATTTGCTTAACTTTAATTAAAATCCAAAAGCATTCGTGTTAAAAGATTCAAAATTTTCCTTTTCATTAAATGTCGAATGAAAATATATGGACTTATCGCATTAATAATCAATTTTTTATTCGAAATTTAGTTTTGCTATAAGTATTAACCTATTTTTATTATTTATATGCATAGTTGGATAAAATTTGATCACTTTTCAATACAAACGTTAATTCTCTTGTTTTCAATCTTGGACGTTTTTACTTAACCAAAGAAAAAACTTTTAAATAAGTTAACGATTATGTACAAGATTTCTTGTTTCTGGTCTATTTATAATTTCTTCGAGAATGAATACAGAACAAAACTAAAATTTTATTCATCTTTACGAAACAAAAGCAAACAAACAAAGCTTTAGGGAGAACGTATATGAAGTGTAATGGAAAATTTGCATGTTGTTTGTTGTTTATGTTTAAATATTTAAAGCAAGTATGCACATATAATTATATAATTGTATAAATAGGCACATATTGTTAAATAGGCACATATAATTATATAATTGTATTAAACTAATAAATCTTTAAGAGTAAACTAATAAATCTTATTAAACTAATAAATCTTTAAGAGACTTACAGCGTAGTAGAAATGTAAAAAAAAATTTGCTCAGATCTTTTCTTACTGTTTAAAATAAATCAATTATTGTTGGATTGTCAGATGAAATTATTTAATTGAATTCAACTAATAAATATTTTAAATTTTTAGTAAGTTAGCATTAACTTTACTAACAATTTTTCAAAATATACAGTGTATTTGATAACTTTCAAAACTTGACACATATGACATTAAAAATGTTATTTAAAAAGTAAACTCTCATGGCATTAAAGTATTTTAACATAATGTGTTAGTAAATTATATTTTTATTGGTTTAAAATTAAAAAAACAGTATCACATGTATCTACTGATATTTTCTTAGAAATATGATATATTTTAATATTACAGAAACAATAAAAATAAACACTTTATTATGAAATTTTAATTGATTTTAATAATCAAATTTTACTTAATTTTATTATATTTCAATCAATGGACACTCACATGGTCAATAACTTCTGCACTGCATTTCATGTACATATTATTATTAGATAGTACAACTTTTGGTATCATTTTCTCGACATTGTTATAAGTTCATGTTGAAATTTTGGTCTGTTAAAGTGGATTAATTTATTCTGGGAGGGCAATATCAGTCCTTTTATTTAGTAAAAACAATTTAATGTCATTCTGTACATTCGTTTTTTTTTAATTTGCATTTAACATTTATTGAAACAATGATAATGAGTGAAAGGTTTGTGTAATAATTTTTCAAACTGTTAAATAAACCACATCAGTCTGGAAATGGAGGTTGTACTCATTCGTGTTACAACTTTATATACTAACTTTATACTTTTTACAACTTAATACTGACTTTATTCTTTTAAGTTACTTCAGGTTTCGTCATTTACCTAGTGCAAACTGTTAGAATTGTCATTCTAAAATTACGGTAAAATAAACAGCGGCAGTCTGTCCATCCAATTCACCGTAAATTTTACGGTAAAGAACATTTTTATCTTTAAGGTTTTGAAGCGGTTTACAGCTAGTGTGGTTAAAAAATCCAGAATACAAAGGTATACGTATTTTTTTAACCATTTACGACTGACATGGATTCAAAATCGTACTATAATAGTCCAAGGTCACCAATAGAGGAGTGCGGGTCAATGGAAACTCTTCAAGTGTTAAAAGGAATGGAAGAAATATTGTGGTGTCAACACGAAGCACCATTCTGTCGGTCATGAAATTGACATATTAGCCAAAAAAAGATGGATCTTTTATATATACTCAGCTGCAAGGAAATAATTGACTTCATTAAGTGGGCCAAGCTGGTGCGATAAAGTTTTGGCTGTTTAACCGTATTAGGTGAAAGCAGTTAATAAACGGTTTTTATCACAGCTAACAGTTTGAATACCATCTTATTTATGGTTGTTTTATTATTTTTTTCAATCTAGAAAAAAAGGCTATTTTATTGTTATATAACCATCTTTTCGAGAAATTTCTAACAGTGAAGCTGTGAAAGTTAAAAGAAAGCTCTTTACAGTTATAGAAATCATAATAAAGTACCTTCCAATTCAGGGTACCTACTTTTTACCGTAAAATCTATTTTTGCCGGAACATGTAATGGAACAAAAAAAAATCTGACTTTACGTAATTGTTACAGTAATAAATATCGTAAAATCCCTGATATACTCTAACTAAATAAATATTACTATATAAACTACGGTATAATATATTTCAGTAAAACTGAATTTTACGGTAAAATGCACATAACGGATGATGCTACCGAAGTGCCGGTACTTTATACCGGAATTTATTCCGGAATTTCTTACAGAGTACTCGAAACAATCTATTCGTGGTAGTGACTCACTTTGTGAAAAAAAATATGAAGCAATGTAATAATTCTCAAATAGGAAAAAAAGAGTGATACTGAAGTAAACCAGAGAGCTTTATTATATCTGAGAAAGGATAAAATCTCATCCTATACTGGGGAATATTAGAAAAAGTAAATGCAGCATAAAACTGGAGATACAATGAGACATATTAGCATTATTTTTTCTCAGTTTATGTAAGTATAATGTCATTCAATATAGACTAACGTAATTTACAGATTTCCTTCACTTGATTTTTTTTAAATATAAGTAAATAAAAATAATTTCTGAGTATTTAGGATACAAAAAATAGTTATTAATCCAATCACGACTAAACCGTGTCGGCTAAATAGCAAATTATTAACAATTAGTTCCCCAAAATTAATATTGCAACAAACCTAATATTTTTGTTACATATACAAGTAGCATCACTTCTTTTTGCGATTTGATTCTAAGTAAGGTTCTTTTTTAAAATATATCAATTTATATTCATGTTCGTAGTAAACCCTTAATTTGAAACCCTGTTATGCCCTGTTATGTTCGTTAAACCCTGTCATGCCTCATTTAACATAACTTTTTTTAGAACTATTTATCTGAAAGTTTAAAAGATATTCAAGTTTTATAAATGTCATATTAAAGTTTGTATAATATGCTTCAAAAACACAAAAAAAAATTCACAGCATTTGTTTTTTAAATTTGAACTTTTAAGAACCAGCATGACAGGCGCAATAGTTGAAGTCCGAGTAAACTGGCATAGAAATAATCAATCAATTAATGATCAACATTTATGCATTTAAAAATGAAAAATATCTTATTTAGTAGGTTAACTTTCTTAAATTCTTTACAGATGAAAATTAAATTTCTTTTGTGTGTATAAGAGATAAGAAATAATTGATTTGACTGCAATTTGATCGGCTCACACAGAAAATAATTTGGTTCAACAAATCTCAAGTCATCTGGTTTAGGTCAGTGAATATGAGCGAATTCATTTTGTTTCAGTTTTATGTCTTATCATATGTTCTATGCCAATTATCGTCATCAAATATGCCATTGTAATTCTTTAATTCAAACTTTATAATGTCCTTCATAATGCTTTACTATTAGAAATTTCTCAGAAAAAATGGTTAAATAACAATTTATTTAATTTTTATTTTACCATATTCGAACAAAACAGTCAAAAAACTCTAAATAAGATGGTATTCAAACTGTTAACTGTGAGAAAAGTCGTTTATTAACTGCTCTCACCTACTACGGTCAAACAACCAGAATTTTATTGCACCCACCTACTGAAGCCATTTAGTTCCTTGCAGCTGAGTACATATTATAGCCAAGAGAGCTAATCTGGCAATTTCATGAACGCCAGATCGGATGTTTGAGTCCGAGAGTTGACGCCATGACATTATATCCACACCCTTCATCACATGAAAAGTTTCCAGTCCTACACTCCTCAATTCGTGAACCTGGACTATTAGAATACGATACTCTCATTCACGCATGAGATCACATAAAGCTTTTTAACTCAAAAAGTCTAGTATTTACACGCTAGTTGTAAATAGCTAAAAAAGCCGTATTGTTTTGTATTCATGGCTTTTTAAACATACTAGTTGCAAACGGTTTCAAAGCTGTAAAGGTAAAAAATGTTCTACGCCATACATTTTACAATTATTTGGATGGAAGGACTACTACCGATTATTTTATGGTATTTTAGAATGAAAATTCTACCAGTAATGTTTAAACCCTCAGTTTAACATTTTGAACTATTAGTATTATTTCCGCTGTAATAGTGAATAGATTTACAATATTTGTACACCTTAATTACAAAAAAGTTGCCATTCTTTTCTTTTTTTTCATGCACAAATTTCTGAAATAATATACGACTAAAATTACATTTCTCCAAAAATATACATTTCAAATTACATGAAGTATGAAATTCTGGTAAAAATACCATACTGATATTTACCATATTGAAATTACCATAATGATATTTCTGGTAAAAAAAAACATGATTCTGGTTGATGAAACCAATATACACGATATTTAAATCGTTTATTTGGTAATTTTTCAGCTCATATGTTAACTGTTTACTGAAAATTCTGATTATAGTTCTTATTTCCACATATTTAGTAAAAAATAAAAAAAGTAAAATTAAAATAAATGGTTTTTGTGACATGTTCTAAGGCATTTTGATAAAATTTCTAAACTTTGCCACATTTAACAAATTTTAGAACATATTAAAAAACGAAATTTTATTGCTAAGTTTGCAAAAAAACATTACCTAAGTGTTTCAGTAAAATTTACCGAATTTTTCGGTGTTCCCATGGAGCTAGAAGCATATTAAATTTTATCATATTCAGGTAGTTTTGACCATAATTCTTTTCTCAGTGTAAAATTTCTAATGTATCAAATGGAAATTACCATAGTCACACTCTGATTGCTGCGTTGGTCACACAAAATTTAATGCTCTTATTTATGATAAAATATTTTTATATTCATATAGTGGTTAGTTACTAAAATAAAATTTATAGGCAACGATCTTTAGAAACTGTTTCTTGAGTTTCTAATCATAGAAAATACATTCACTTGATTTTAAATATAGAAAATAACGCACTATAGGCGCTAACGTAACGTATAACGTAAATATTATTTATCAACCTCACTAAAGTGTTCAGCCAACAAATTTATTTTAAGTAACTGTAGTGATAGATACACTACAGTACTCCCCTACATTGTTGACCTTCGGACGTGAGGTGAACACGCCTACCTTGACAGAAACTCCCACTTTGATTTCAACACGCTAACTCAGATGGATGGTCCATATTAAACAGTAGACTTGGTACTTATGACTGCTACATCACCCACCTCCCTCAACTGTTGCTACTCAGTCTCGATCACACACAACGTTGGCCTGTATACACTTGACTGCTAATGGCAACACAGCAGCGACCACAAGCGTGAACTAGTGGTATACCAATGAACAACGAGTGGTATTCCGTTCATCGAATTCTATCGCAGATAAAATTCTGGTGGGGTGTACTGCAGTGTATCTACCACTAAAGAAATACAATTCCAAATCACTAGTATATAAGACTTTTCAACTCGATTCTTTGTTGAAGTACCTTTTCATAGACGAAGGCTGACATTGTCGATAACTCCTCCCTCCCCACATAACTTTAAAAGCAATATATTTAAAACCTGCTTTAAAAAGCCAGAGTCTCCAAATTATTTCTTATGGCATTCATATAAGATAGCAAAATATTACTAGTAATTATCCCCGAAAATAATACAAGCAGAAAAATTTTCATTTTATTGAAATTTAATCAAGCAAACAAATAATCCCTGATCCCAGTATAATATTATTTTATGGGATTTCAGGAATCACCAATCATCAAACCGTTATCACTTTGTTTACTGTTGTGAAAAGGTTATGCTTTTCAGAAAATCAAAAAAAAATAGTTGCAGAGCTCAAAATAGTTAAGATTTCAAATGAATAATGAAGAATCATTTGATTATACCTTGATTAATAATCCAAAGAAAAAAAATTGAAAGGAAAACTTTTATTTTTCTTAACAAAAGAAAATAAATTATAAAAAAACAACGATTAATCGAGGAAAGAAACACTAAATTAGTTTTCAAATCAACAAAATATTTCATATTTAAAGCATTTTTTATACATTTTCGCTCATTGATTTATATATAAAACAAAATAAAAACATTCGTGTTTTTATGTCCAATATAAATTTTAGTTAATCAGTGTTTCATATTAATAATGAATAATACTAATAAAAGAAATCATCAAAAGCATAAAAAAAGTATTAATATCATAGTTAGCTTAAAAAAACGAAAAACTTTGCTTCAATTTATTGCGTAAACAGTTTTTTTATATTTTTTAAAATTTCTTTATTGTTTCATATATTGTACTTATTGAATCAGCTAAAATATCTTTTTTACAAACATAGAAATTTGTTATCTCAAAACAATCTCTTAACTTTCTTTATTAACGAAGTGTATTTTTTATTTAATGTGAAATTTAGTTCGAAATAATTTAACATTAAGACTCCTCAAGGGTAATTAAGTTTAATTACTTTTACCTAGTCTGGGTATAACTAACAAAGATTTTTACAACTTAAAATATTGATTCCCATAATCAATAAAAAAAACTGTCCACTTCTGTTATCCTTCTCAAGAACAAAGTTTTGAGAAAAAAAATTATTCAGCACGAATGAAAAAATTTTTTAATCCAAGATTTCTTTTTGCCCCCGTGGGAATCTTAAAAAGTTCCCATTTTTTAATCTATAAAAACCTTTTTTTTTTTCTTGTCTTGATGCTTTTGATAGTCAACATTAAAAAATATAATAAGATTAATCTTCGAAAACATTTTTTGGGTAAATAATCATTAAAATTAAAAAAAAAATTTTAATCCGAAAATGTTATAGATAATTTAATTCATTCACAATATATACCTAAAGAAAATAATTGGTTAAAATATCTTAACTTTCTTAAAAAAACAACTGACTTTCTCTTGGTTTCCCTAGAAAAATCTAATCGACTATCTAATTAAGAATTATTGGTGAATTTCAATAAATACACAACACGCTTAAAGATAATTAAACTTAAATGTCGCAATAAACCTGGTTTCAAAAAAAAAATTTGATAAACTTTATTTGATTTTGATGAAGTTCAAAAATATATTTAAAAAAACTAATTTGATAAAAGTATTTATGATTTTTTATTTAAATATAATACATTTGTAAAGATGTCTTATTTAAAATAATCAGTTGACTTAGAAGTTTCCTCGAACTGTATTCAATAGCGTAATGAAACAATTTTAATGCATCACGTACCAAACAATAAAAGCCATTCCATAAATCTACATTTCATTTAATTGAATAGGTTTTAGATTAGATCAGAGACAGTACAAAACATAAAAAATGCGTTTCAAGTAAGTGAGAAATGTTACCAAAATTAAGTACATAGCGCCTTCGAAAAATCCCAGAAAGTTCTATAATTAATATCTAAAACGTCAGCCACTTTTTCTGTTGCCAGTATTGAAATATATTTTATTATCCTTTTACTATTGGTTGCCTGACAAATATTACCGCCAGGCAAGTGAAAAGTGCATACCATTTCGCCATACTAGGGTAACGGTACATGGACATAATGCTTTTTTTATTTATTTATATTTTTTTTTAAGATTTCACGTTCGAAATACTTTTAATACTTTCTGGAAAATTTTTAAACCATCTAAAAGATATTATAGACGGTGTTTAGTATATTTTGAAATAATGTTTTTGTTTTTTATGCCTAATTTTATACTTTATAAAGCACGAGGAGTTTACTTGGTTTTCAAGGAAAACACTTAAGAAATCAAAAGACTTTCAGTTTATAACAGGGTATAATACTGATAGAGGATGTCCACCATCTGCATTAATACTCATTGAATAAGTCTAAATCCACCTTTCAAACTTTCAAAGGGTTTCAGCCGTAGTTCCAAAAGTGATGTCTAGAAAAGTGGCTATTCGCTAAAAGAGAATAATAGTTTGTGTTGATACAAGTCGTTATTGTGGACGATACAAGACGTCTAAATCCACCTTTCAAACTTCCAAAGGGTTTCAGCCGTAATTCCAAAAGTGATGTCTAGAAAAGTGGCTATTCGTTAAAAGAGAATAATAGTTTGTGTTGATACAAGACGTTATTGTGTACGATACAAGACGTCCAAATCCACCTTTCAAACTTTCAAAGGGTTTCAGCCGTAATTTTAAAAGTGATGTCTAGAAAAGTGGCTATTCGTTAAAAGAGAATAATAGTTTGTATTGATACAAGACGTTATTGTGGCGTTAGTGTTTCAGTCTCGGAAACGATACAAGATATGAGAAGAAGGAATTACAAAATTGTACAGCATCATTGATTTATTATAAATATGCTACTTGTGGTGCTCAAACTTCTCTAAACCGTTACCCATGGAAAATTAACGCATTTTGTTATAATCAGCTGATTTTTTTTTCTTTGTAGACGATTTCATCATGCCGCNTTTGAATTATATATATATACAACTAATTTAACTTATTTTTTTATTCTCTTGCCATGTTTATCTTGCTGGAAAAAAATTGCTTCACTTTCTGCATATAGTAAAATAATTGATATAAAAAATTATAGCATCATCCTAAAGTAACATGTTTAAGTCCTGACGTACTTTGTTATAAATCCAAATCTCTATCTTCATTTTTTAATCCAGCCATCATTTTCTTCGTCTTATTTATTTCTTAAAAAAATTGTAAAGATGTTATAAAACATCTAATCAGCACTAATAAAAGTAGTAAAAGTCAGTACCTCGAAGTTATACTATTAGTTGATGATGTAAATCAATGCATACGGATGCAAACTTTTTTTTTGGGGGGGGGAGGATGGTGGTGGATTCTCTACAAAACAGGGAAAAATAAGTCTTAATCCACCCATACGGATTTTATCTACTCTTTCTTTACATATTTTAATCCAACTAACATTTTTTTTTGTTTCTCGTAACATTAACAATTTGTTTCTCGTAAGAAAATAATTATAAGAATGCTAAGTTGATGATGTAAATCATCAATTTGATGATGTCGGAGCTAATATCTCCTGAAAACAATTTCTCACAGCTATATCATTAGTTGATGCAAATTGACATCAAAAATTTAAACTTATCATGTCTAGTAAATAATTTTGAATTATCAACAAGAACTAAAATTACTCGCCTTTTTTTAAATTTATTATTTGACCTGTATCACTCGCTTTATATACTGCTACATGAAATGGCCTAATTCTATAGTAATCCATTATAGAACAGCTTCCATCCTTCAGCAGCGTATTAATTCCCAACAGAACTACATTAATCACATACACAGATACAAAGCTGTATTAATACTGTACAAAACTTTTACTGTGATTTTCAAGTTAGTAATCATTCCTGTACTATAATTCAAAAGTGAAAAAGGTGAAACAAAAAATTTAAGAAATGCATCCTGTGTTAATCCTACGCTAAGAACTATATTCATCCTATACATCATCGCATTATTTCGCTACAGAACAAAATTAGTCGCATACAAAGCTGTACTAACGCTGTACAAAACTGCTGCCGTGATTTTCAAGCTATTAATCATTCCTGTGCTATTATTCAAAAGTAAAAAAAAAAATCATCCTGTATTCATCCGATGTAAAGAACTGCATTCATCCTATACATCATAGTATTATTTCCTTACGAAACAAAATCCATCACATACAGCGATACAAAGCTGTATTGTCGCTGTGCAAAACTGTTTCTGTGATTTCCAAGCTGGTAATTATTCCTGCGCTATAATTTAAAAGTAAAAAAAGGGAGCATGTATATGTAACAGTGCAACCAATGAGTCAACAATGTCTCCCTAAAGTAAATTTCATTGTATTATGCTAAATTTAAAGCACGCATTGTTTGCAAATATGATAATTCAAACTTGATTAGATATAAACTATTAGAAAATCAGATCAAAGGTCACTTAGTGGAATTTTGACATCAATTTATACTTGCCTTAAAGTCACTGCGAAATTATACTCTAATTGCAATTGGGGTAACATATGTCGCAATTAGATAGCGTCTCCTTTTATATTCTGTGATCTACTAAGTAATGATTTAATGCTAATGAGATCACCTTATTTGATTAAGGACACGTAAGTAAAAGGATATGCAAGTCAAGGATATAAATGATATTTTAAAATTTCCTCACAATTTTACGTTGAAGAGACATTTTAGAAGAATTTAATTTAAAATCAAAATTAGATTTCGCTAATTTTTAAAAAAAAAATATTTATTTATTAATTTTATCATTATATCCCTGGAATTCATTTCAGTGCATATGTTACTGACTTCAAATGTAATAAGTTTTATAAGTATTTTGAAGCAATTGAAATAGCACTTTATTTGGAAAAGAATTCTTTACTTCATTTATTGATTAAAATTAAATAATCTAAAGTGGCTATAATTGCCGTTAATAATTAAAATGCTTGGGGATATATTGCGAAAAGCCACACTATTTCCAAAAAGTGACTTGTTTACATAAAACTGTTTCTTAATATTATTTTAAGATGAGAATTTTTTGTAAGTTTCAGGAATTTCAACTAGTTATACAAAATGAATAATGCGAATGAACCCTTTTTTAATTGGTAGGTCCAGGAAACAAAGGAATTGAATATGTAGGAAAAGCCTTAGAGCAATACAGTGTCAAGCCGAGGTTTTAAATTTCGTAGGAGAGCAGTTTGGTGAAAAACACTGCAATGGGATGTTTCTGCATATAATTTAACAACATCTTATTTAACTTGCAACGTACTTATCTGGAAACATTGCAAGAATGGTGTAAAAATTTCACATTTGATGAGACTCCAAGTTCTTGATATTATGAAATGAGGAAGTAGGAAAAACAATGTATGCAAAAAACAAAAAAAGTAATAACAATAAACAAGTTCAGCTGTTAAAGAAGACAATAGGAATGATGGATTTTAATGCAAGCTATTTAAGCTAGAGGGAGCAGATAAAGGCACCTGGGGAATAAGTATGAAAAAATATTACAAAAAATTTTCTTATTAAACGTGGGTGAAAAATCAATTCAGTTGTCAATTATTTAAGTTACAATATTATGATTCATTCATATATATATATATACAGTGACCTCTCACTTATACACCACCTCTTTTATGCACCTTTTTCATTTATACGACGATTTTTATAGGTCCCCGTACATTATATAGAAAATTATGCTAAACATCCTTCGTTTATGCGTCGCTCTAAAAGTCAATTTTTCAATTATGCGCCGAAATTTTAGGCTACCATTTTAATTCTTTAAATATTTTTTCCTTTAAAAAAAATGTTTTAAATTTAAAATGAGGGAAATAAGCTATCCTTGCTACAGATGAAAAAAAATATATGTTGTTAGATCCTATTGAATTTGCTTCCCCCTGTGACCTTTTCATTTTTGCTTTTTTTGGAAAGACATTCTTTCTAGAATTTTGAATAGGGTGTCTTATCTGATACACCAACAACAATGAAAGGCCATTCATCTTTTAGAAAATGACCATTCCTCTTGTCCAGAGGTTAGTTTTACTCCCAGGCTGTTTTCTAGAGAAAAAAAGACACCTGGAATACTAAAGATGAAAGAGACCGCGATCACTTACTTGCAGTCTGATGGACGTTATAAGTAAATAAAAGGAGGTGATCTGTTTAGTGACATTAGTAATCGAACAACTTATTGTGCAGCATATTATGACGTCAAGTACTTTTCTTAGAAATTTATCATGTGATGTTTCACCCCCTCCCATAAAACTCAAATTTTTTGTGAAGAAGTGTTCATTTATATCTAACTAAAACTTGTGGACGATGAGAACGTGGTGGATGATACTGACGANCTAAAAATTAAAAACGACCAGATATAACTAGTATTTCAAAGACATAGATCTAAGATTATAAACCTAAGAAAACGAAATTCTCTTTCAATTGGATCCTTATATATTCTCACGATAATTTAATCTCATTTGTTCTTTGATAAAATTCTTTATCATCTCAATTCTCTATTCAATTCTCACAAATAAAAGAAGTTTATTTGTGATGTTAATCTTTGATATATATATACAGTGGTGGCCAAAAGTGTGGACATTTTCTGAAAGTATCATGTTTTTCAACTTTGTGTGCTTGTAGAATATATAAATTTTCACTTAAATACAAAGTTTATATATCAAATTAATGGTAATTTAATGCAAAATTTAATAATAAATACAGTATTACAATATCTGTATTACAAAAAAAGTTATGCAACTAATAGTAAGATCTATCCTAGATTTGCATTTTTTTAAAGTGATACTTACACAATCAATACTTAGTAGGATAACCCTTATTTTTAAGACAGCTTTACAGCGTCTTTTCATCGAGCGAATGAGTGTTTGGAATTCATCTTTCGTAATCACATGGTGCCAAGAATCAATTATAGCTTCAATAAGTTGTCTTTTATTGAATGGACGTTTTTTTCGTACAAGAATATTTAAAGCCCTTTTTTTAATTCAATTAATTTTAAACAATGTCATCAACAAGAAGAGCTAATTGGACATCGACAAAAAGAAGCTGAATTGTCATATTGAGAGAAAATGGCCCCTCTTATGCTGAAATTGCAAGTCAAGTTGGTGGTTCAGTGACTTGCTCTGGTGCGCGAAAGTTCTGTTTACGTTATGAAAAAACGATATCAGTTGAAAATAAAGCCAAATCAGGCCGAAAAAAATGCACAAGTGCTACTTCCAATAGAAAAATTAAACGGCTATGCCTTCAAGATAGAAAAACTTCATCAGATGCCATTAGATGTGAAATGAATGCAGCTAGAATTCCAAGGAAAAAACCATATTTAAATCAAAAGCAACGCGAAAAACGAGTTAAGTGGGCAAAAGAACACATTAAATGGTCAGAAACTCAATGGAAGCAAGTAATGTGGAGCGATGAGAGTAAAATATCGCTCTTTGGTAGTGATGGTAGAAAATACGTGAGACGTAGAGTAGGTGAAGCAGTTCATCCTGATAGCATTGAAGCAACTACAAAAAATCCAACAAATATCATGATTTGGGCATGCATGTCTGCAAATGGTGTTGGCCGAATTCAAGTGATTGATGGCTTCCTGAATGCCAAAAAATACATCGAAACTGTCCTGAAACCAAAATTGATACCTTCCATCAGGGATCTCTTCCCCAACAACGCACCATTTATTTTTCAGCAGGATTCAGCCCCATGCCACTCAGAAAAAGTATGCAAAGCATGGTTTCAAAATAAAGGCATAGATATATTACCATGGCCAGGAAACAGCCCTGATCTCAATCCAATTGAAAAGAACGTCTTGTACGAAAAGAACGTCTATCCAATAAAAGACAACTTATTGAAGCTATAATTGATTCTTGGCACCATGTGATTACGAAAGATGAACTCCAAACACTCACTCACTCGATGAAAAGATGCTGTGAAGCTGTCTTAAAAAATAAGGGTTATCTCACTAAGTTTTGATTGTGTAAGTATCACTTTAAAAAAATGCAAATCTAAGATAGATCTTACTATTAGTTGCATAACTTTTTTTGTAATACAGATATTGTAATACTGTATTCATTATTAAATTTTACATTAAATTACCTTCAATTTGATATATAAACGTTTGTATTTAAGTGAAAATTAATATATTCTACAAGCACACAAAGTTGAATAACATGAAACTTTCCAAAAATGTCCACACTTTTGGCCATCACCATCACACCATATTCCATCACACACTGTTAAAAACAATTAAAGAAATAAACGCTTTCTTTGAAATAAAAATCTAACAAAGAAAATAAATCAAAACCTAGCCAGAATATCATAAATTATCATAAAATATCATGAATATCATATAAGACCAATTAAATGGAAAACAAAAATTGGCATAACCTGTAACCTAAAAAATAAAATAAGGAAACTGGGTCACTTCTCCAGCACCTCAAACAGCTTCACAATTCTCGCATCGGTATTTCGTTCTGTTTACTAGAGTCCTTATCAATCTCTGTGGCAACCGCACTCACTCTTCCCCCGAGGCACCCTTGAGCTCATCAGCGGTCGTTATATCTGGTCTTCGAGCTGCAAGTGAACGTCCAAGGGCATTTCATTCGTGTTCGATAGGATTACGGTCAGGGGATATCGCAGGTCACTCCATTCGTTGAATATCCTCCTATTGAAATTCGTCAACCAACTTAGCCCTGTGAGGACGGGTGTTGTCGTCCATAAAGATTAATTTGATCCATAAGCTCGAAAGTTTTACATAAATTGCAAAATTGTCGCCCTTGTGCCGCTGAACTGTTAAATTACCTCTATCGAACACATGAACATCGGTATACCCATCTGCTGTTATGTGTGCCCAGACCATCAGACCACCTCGTCAACAGTGGTTCTTTTCGACAATGTTAGAGAACCGATATCGACTCCTAGATTCTCTACAGACGAAAACACGTCTCGAGTCACTGCCTAAACTGAGTCGTGACTTCTCACAGAAGAGAATCCGCCCTCAATCATCCTCTGAACAAGATAGGTGTTCTCAGCACAATGCTAGACGGTCCATTTTGTGGATTACAGTCAAAGTAATGCAGACTACAGGACGCCTGGCAAAAAGGTAACCTGCATTACGTCTCTGGGAGATATTAGTGAAATGGATGTTCCTGTGCCAGTTGCGAGACAGTTGTGTCACTGTCGCGAACCCATCCTTTTTGGCTATAAGTCTCAAATGACGCTCTTGAGCTAGCGTTGTTGTCTTTTAGTGGACTTGACAAGGTCAGTAGACCACTGTTTCTGTCTCTGAGAGCTGTTTCCACCGAGTAGACGCCGCATTTCCCGAATCCCCAAATTCCTTACTACAGGTAACCTGTGATTGGTCCGTCTCGAGTATTCCAACTATCCACCATCTTGCGGCATTTGTTTAGACTTCCACGACTGATTATATTAATGATGAAACAAAAAGAAATTTAAAAAAAAGATTGGACTAAGCTACGATGCTTCATAACGTTCATAAGCTACAATCTTCAGCGAGCATAAATGAAGCACCACTGCACAAACACGATCACTGCGCCGCTGCTTTTCGATGTCCCTGATCACTGCACAGAGTTGTCCATTACCATCTGATATTTTATTTGCATAGAGGCATTACTTATTTCGTTCCTGTTCCTTCTTTTAAAAAAACCTTTCCTCCCTAACAGTCAATCGATCCCTACAATAACAAATTAAAATTATATATTCAAAATATTCAAATATGTATATNATATATTTACTACCACTTTAAATATGAAAATAAAATCTTCCGGAAAATCCGGAAGAGTTGGCAGGTATGATATATATATATATGTATATATATATATATTCAAAAGATTGCAAGCAAACTGCCATAAAATGTCGATAAAAATATGGAGCATTAAAAAAAAGTTTGCCAACATTGCAATATATTAATCAAATAAAGAGTTTTTGATTTACTATAAAATTAGACACATAGAAAACTCAAAGGTTACTTTTGCCCTCTATTGTTATTTCATAAAAACATATAAGTGCTTTAAATAAAAAAAGTTTAAAGCTTTGCTTTTTCCAATTCCGTTCAGACGTACTATGTTTAAAATTTCTTTGCAAAATCCAAAACTCAAATTTAAGCGTAAAATGACCAAACACTATTTCAAAAAGGCTTAAACTGTACTTACGTGCCTAAAGAAAAAGCTATAAGTTCTCACGTGAATGCAATGAAATAGAATAAAAATATTGTACTTTAAGCCAAATACAGTGCAGATTTAGAAGTTTATAACAGTAATAAAGAATATTTTTCAGTTATATAAAAGAATTTATAGATAGTTTATTCCATTTCATGATGCAAAAAGAAATTTCTATGACGGATCAAATTACCAGGAATAAAAAACATTACACTTGTGGTTCAAAAGTATTAAAGCAATGGAAATTTTTTTATTGCATAAAAAATATAAAATATGGAACCAACTTAAAATAATTCGGAAATTTCTCAAGAATAAATATTTTTTATAAAGAACTTTTTATGTTCGAATAATACTAGAATGTTACTTACGCTATTTTTGTGTAAAAAAATTATATCAATCATTTAACCCAATTTTATTTCAATTAGATAATTTATATTTTTGCTTATTCCATAAAAAAAAGTAAATCTGGAAATTTTAAAAGAAGGAAGACATTGTTTAAAAAATTAAAAAGAAAAAAAGACAGAAAAGAAATTCAACTGCATCTTCAAATCACATACATTCAGAATAATTAAGTAAAGGTTATCTGATTTATAAAGCTTGTAAGTAAAGAAATGTTTAACAAATCCCATGTCTTGCTTAAAGAAGGCATCTTTTATTAAAAAAAAAAAGGAAATCTTATTTTTTTTTTATCTCTTAGATATCTTTTTTAATGAACCCCTTTTATTTCGATACTCATTTTTTTCGTTGATTTTGCTTTTAGAAATAATTCTTTTTTAAATCTCATTTTAAAACAAAAGTATCCTTTCCGTTGAGTATATTTTGTTAGACAAGCGGTACACAATTTTTCCACGAGATTTTTTTCATGGAATAACTATAGTAATTTATGTATGAATGTTAAGTAGGATTTTTTTTACATTTTTTAGTAGAACGAAAACTTACAATGTGACTATGATGAGCCAAAATTTCCACTTGAACATTAATCAGATTACAGAGACAAAGCAGTTGACATTTTTGAAATAATAGTAGTAATACTTTATTTGCGTCACTCTAGAGCTGCACAATGGGCACTTTTAGAAATAATACTTTTTTATATCTCATTTTAAAACAAAAGTTCCTTTCCTTTGAGTATATTTCGTTAAATAAGTGGTACGCAATTTTTTCACAAGATTTTTTTCATGGAATAACTATGGCAATTTATGTATGAATGTTAAGTAGGATTTTTTTAATATTTTTTTAGTGGAACGAAAACCTACAATGTGACTAGGACGAGTCAAAATTTCCACTTGAACATTAATCAGATTATGAAGACAAAGCAGTTGACATTTTAGTAGTAGTAGTAGTAATATTTTATTTACGTCACCCTAGAGCTGCACAATGGGCTACTGGCGACGGTCTGGGAAACAACCCTGAAGATGATGCTATCACAATTTTGATCCACTGCTGCAGAATACGATGACCTGAGTGCTAAGTCAGTCTCAAAAGCAGGAGATCAGTTTAACTAGGACCGATACTGTGTTCCCTCTATCCCTTCTCTGGCTGATTAAAGTGGTCACCCTCCCGCTCATTGACCTCTGCCAGTACTGCTTAACTTTGATAATCTACTGGGAACCACGTCTTATGATCAATGTAGGACTGACATGTTTGTAATCAGTAATATTTTTATGGAAGGTTATTATCATCCATGGTTACTTTGGTTATTAGGGTAACTTAAGCTATTTAGCCTTTAACATGAGTGTAAAAACACTTATGTCATCAGTACATATTTTCAGATCACATGTTTTAAAACGGGGTACGGTGAGTATTTTGATGGTCAATTACATTTGACTTATATTCTGGTTACTTTTATATTCAGGATAAATTCATCGTAATTATATACCTCTCATAACCTTAATCACCAAACTCGAATTTCTAAGTAGACCTTCCAATAAAATTTTTTAAACATTATCTCAAAAAGTGCTGTTATCGTTGGTTGGTTTCATTGTTTTTTTTTCAATTTTGATTTTTTTCCACATGAAACTCGTAATTATTTCCTACACTACTAGAAATTTCACGGAAAAAATGGTTAAATGACAATTTATTTAATTGTTATTGTACCATAATCAAGCAAAACAGTCAAATAACTATAAATAAGATAGTAACCAAACTGTAATCTGTGAGAAAAACAGTTTACTTACTGCTCTCCCTTAATACATTTAAACAACCAGGATTTTATCGCACCAACTAAGTCCACCTAATGAAGCCACTTAGTTCCTAACAACTGAGTACATATTATAGCCGAGAGGGTTAATTTATATGTCTCATGGCCGACAGTACTGGGGTTCGAGTCCCGGCGTCGACACCACACTATTTCCTCCATTCCTTCAATACATGAAGAGTTTCCAGTTTCCTCACTCTTCAATGCCCATTACCTGACGAAAAACCTAGATCCTATGTCCAGTTAAATTTCTTTTGTATGTTTATGAAACCATGCTATTAATGAATGATTAAAAAACCGTATAGTCATGGTTTCATAACCGTATTAGTTGTAAATGGTTTCAAAATAGTAAAGGTAAAAAATGTTCTTCACTGTAAAACTTACAGTTAATCGGATGGACGGACTGCTGCCGGTTATTTTACCGTAATGTTATAATGAAAATTCTAACAGTGTGTAAGGAGTATCAATCAACATTTTTCCACATAACTAATTTTTGTAATCCAACTAGAAATGTGAATCCTATGGGGTCAAATACTTAAAAATGTCGAAAAAAGCTACGGAAATATTAAAAGAAAACTGTTATTAATATCTTCATTCTGTAACTTGATTTGCATGTTTTAATCGAAATTTTAAACATTCTATAACCTTCCTAGCAAAATATATAAAGGTTGACTTTTAAACACTTTCTTTTTTAATTTTCGTAACAAATGTCCTATTCTAGAAAAATCTGGTACTATTTCGACAAAGTATATGATTACTTTTGTTATTCTATAATATTTTTATCTGTAAAATAAAAAGAGGAAGCAAGTTCATTCTTTCCATAAAAAAAAGTACTTTATTTTCCTAAACTATTAACTGTAGAAACAGTTTTAATCGTAACTCTTAAACTGAAGCAATCGCGTAAATTAGAAAGATACATATCATGACGTGTTTAGGCTTCACTTTAATTTAATACATTAACTTTCTTAAATAAAATGTAAAAAAGAAACGAAATTAATATCTTTTTTCCCTTTTATTTATTTATTGCTTTGAGCACCATAAATACCCATGTTTTAACCCATTGTAACCAGATCATCAACAAACAAAAGTCAAAGATAAATAAAGAACATGATTCAAAAAATTGTCTTGAGTGTAAACATAGGGGCAGAACCAAGTTTTGCAGCAAATCTCTAAAGTAAATGCCATAAAATTGGCAAACTTTTTAAGCTAAAATGAAGCTTTAGTAACCCCGAATAGCCGTACATTGTATTAAATTTTAAACTCAGGATGATGGTCTCCTTTTTTTGTTGAAAATAATATTTTTAAAATGTATCAGGAATTTAAAATGTTTTATAAATTTGGTAAACTCCGACTGAGATTAACATTACCTAAAGCAGTATCCCTTCTAAAACAGAGTCCCGGTGAACCCTATCGCAAATAACATTAATTTATTCTCATGTCCAAAAGTTCACTTATAAGCATATTTCAACCAACAGCTCAAAAAAAGGTGCACCAAATCAAGTGCAATTTTATATGACAATGCCTCCAAATATGACAAAAACTATAGACAAAAGAAAATTACGGCAAAATCATGAGTTCAGTTTTTAGCCCTAGGAGGTTTATGGAAACAGGATGGCAAACTGCATTTGCTCTGCCAAAAGCTTCTCCAGATATTCTTCATAGGATTTAGATCTGGAGATTTGATTGCTTATATATTCCATCATTTGAATATCTTCGGCTTCGAGGTATCTGCCCAGCAATTTGTAGACAAGCCTTTTCATCCGTGAAAACTAAACTGAGGATATACAACACCTTTGAACAACCTCCCCGGGTTCTAAGATCTCAGTCATGTACCTCATGGTTCATTTTTAACACTCCATGATACAAGAAAACGTTCATCTGAACTGATATGCAGAGATAATCCACTTTGAGCATAGGCGCAGAATATCAATGCTCTCATCTCTTATAAGTACTAATTCTTTCTGTACAACAGCTTTTGATGATGCTGAAGAAATTTCAGCATCATTAAAGGAAACGGCAATGAAGGAAGATGTGAGCCGGGATGACTCAGAGGATAGAGCATTCGCCTTCCAATGAGGTGAACCGGATTCGAATCCTGGCGATTTCTGATCGATCCGAATTCCACATCCAGCTTGCACCGACCACAGTGCTGACAGGAAATATCCTCAGTGGTAGACGGATCATGGGTTAGAGTCTCCTTGCAGTCAGGCTNAAGCCTTTTCATCCGTGAAAACTAAACTGAGGATATACAACACCTTTGAACAACCTCCCCGGGTTCTAAGATCTCAGTCATGTACCTCATGGTTCATTTTTAACACTCCATGATACAAGAAAACGTTCATCTGAACTGATATGCAGAGATAATCCACTTTGAGCATAGGCGCAGAATATCAATGCTCTCATCTCTTATAAGTACTAATTCTTTCTGTACAACAGCTTTTGATGATGCTGAAGAAATTTCAGCATCATTAAAGGAAACGGCAATGAAGGAAGATATGAGGGGGGATGACTCAGAGGATAGAGCATTCGTCTTCCAATGAGGTGAACCGGATTCGAATCCCGGCGATTTCTGGTCGATCCGAATCCCGCATTTAGCTTGCACCGACCACAGTGCTGACGCGAAATATCCTCAGTGGTAGACGGATCATCCCCTCGCCGTCAGTCTAATCGTGGAAAGTTTTAGTGATCTTCCTCACCATGTAACTCAAATGCGGGTTAGTTCCATCAAAAAGTTCTCCACGAAGGTAAATTTCTCCCAATACTTGATCCAGGAGTTCCCTTGTCTCCTGGATTGGGTTCAAAATTACAAGGCTGCGTAGTTGAACATTGGTAGACGTTTTCATTGGTAGCCTATTTGTTAAAACTCTAATTTGAAAATTTTGAATATGTTTGCTCATGTAATTGAACTGTTACGCTCACTTCGAACTTTCGGAGTGCCCCCGGATGCCCCCTTACGGGGGCGGGACTGGCTTAAGCTTGTTATTGGTAGTCGTAAACCCAAAAATTGGGTCGGTTGTTCACCGACGGTTATAAAATAAAATAAAATGAAGAAAGATGTATATTGGCAAACCAAAGCTGAAATCATAGAGATCTATGTATTGTTTAGAGGAGATGCTGATCCCAAGTTTATCTATTTATTTTATTATTGCTATTAGTTTAATGACGATGCGCGTCCCTACAAGGCGGGGCTGATAAAGACGTACCTTGAAGCCGAAGATATTCAGAGAACAGAGTAGCCAGCTAGAACCACATTTGTATCTCAAACAGCATAACTGGAAGAGTCTTGGCAGAACAACAGAAGCTCACCTACCCCTTTCTCTGTAGCTAAGAAATGCTTAAATGAGGAATCGGGATTTATTATCTCAAGAATTAATATTTATTGTCCCAAAACATTTATCAACCTCATAAACAGCATGAGGGAGTTCATACCCTCCATAAATGATATTCTGCTACATCATTTTCGAATTCTTTTGTTATGAGTCTTATTCTGATTCATGGTCTTGAGTTCATACCCTTACCTTTTTGTTATGATTGTCTTTGTCAATCTTCTACCTATTTTAATTTTAAAAAAACCACTTGATTTGATGCATTACTTCTCAAGTCCTCCACGAAAATGTGTTCGTTTCTTTATTTTTGAACATGCGTGTAGTTTCTATAAGCCAGTATCAGCCTAAGGCGAAAAAAAATAAAAATTTCTCTAAGGCAAAAATATTTAACAGAATTTTTTTTACGCAATTGCTCATTTAATTGTA
Source organism: Parasteatoda tepidariorum (assembly GCF_043381705.1). Taxonomy (NCBI): domain Eukaryota; kingdom Metazoa; phylum Arthropoda; class Arachnida; order Araneae; family Theridiidae; genus Parasteatoda; species Parasteatoda tepidariorum. The sequence goes on from NC_092214.1 coordinate 56,229,461, forward strand.
AACATCGTACATTTAAATGAAAATCAAAAGTAAGCATCGATTTCACAATAATAAACTTAATTGAAAAAAAATAACATCATTACTAAATAAAATAAATATTCACAGCAAACCAAAGAATAACACAACAAGAAAATATTTTTCAAATTGTTTAAATTGTTGCTAAACATTAAATTTAACGATGAGAAATGTCACAATTATCCTTTTTAAGTTGTATTCAAATATTGAACATTTTAATGCGTTGAAATCTTACTCTTTATATTTTATAAAAATGTGCGCTTGAATAAGACAGAAAATAGCTTAAGAAGGAATTTTTTTTCTGCACCAATTGATTTCATCTTAAAGAGGAATAACTAACTTCGTTAGCATTCTTCTAATAACATCCGGAAACTAGTGATTTTTAGCAGGAATTTTAATTGTTTGTTTTTTCAGTTCGTTATACTATTTGTTGCTATAGTTTATTCCAAAATATGCTTCAAATTACTTAAGGCCTTTATAACTAAATAAAAAGTATACTGAACAACATAAAATGTTTGCACGTACTTACATATTAAAAAAGATTTTAAATAACTTTCGATTTAACTACGAACACATTCTTAATTTATTTCTGCCAGCTTCTCTGTTAACATTTCTAAATCCCATTACTGCTAATGAAGAGGTAAATATGTATTTTCCCCCTTATTGACTTTTCTTTTCTTATCCACTAATTAATACATGAATATTTCAAATATATTTTATCTTTTATTGTGATATTAAAATTTTATTTCGAAACTAAATAAATAAATAAAGGTTAATGCTAAGATCCATTGTAAATTTATTTAATTGAATATTTCATTTTTCATAACTTTCAGCAAATCAAGAACTCATATTTTTTGAAAAATATTAAAATATTTAAATTATAAATTTCATTTGATTGTACACTAATGGAAATAGAATATATTTAAAAAATTGAATATTTTTTAAATGTTTTTTTCCATCATAGCGTATTAACTTAATACCAAAAGGTTTTAATTCGGTAAATGATAACAAAAAACTACAATAAATAGTGACGTAAATACCGACGTCACGAAATTCTGTATTCCATGAATTACTAAAGTGAAGAAATAAAGCTCTTACTAAATAAAAGCAAACTTTAAGGTAAGTTCATGGAAATGCTATTAGGTCCCATTATTAATTCAGAGAAAGTGATAATTAATAAGTGCAATTCTTATTATTCTTAATTACGTTATAAAAATTATCTCGCCATTTACTTCAAATGATATAGAAGGTAACAGGATAAAAACCATGAATTTGTCTTTGAATTCCTTGAATGAATATAACTGTCAAAAACTATAAATGTCAAAATCTCAAAATTCCCTTTCTTCATTAATAATATAAGGTCGAATGGGCTAATTCTTGAGAAAAACACACGATGACTAAAAGATAAAATATCCAAATTATGCCAAGAGCACTAACTCAAACTACATATATTCCCTTTTCCTGAAAACAATTTATTTTTATTTAATTAGGTGAACATGAATTACCTCTTTGGTGTATTTACTGCTCACAAATACGAGTTTAATTTAGCATGGTACTTACTTCATCACAAATAAAAATCATAAATAAATTAGTCTTTCACCTTTTTACTATTTAGTGGACGGGGAATGTTTTTTATAACTAATGTGATTTATGACATTTTTTATAATGGAAATAAAATTTACTAATTTAAATTTTATTCTTTATTTGTGTTAAAATTGCAAAGCTATAATTACGTTCTTGCCGCGAATATTTTTTTGTTTTCCTTCAGCTCTTTGTTCTTAATTTCTTTAAAACGTTGGATCTTCATTTTCATATAATAATCCGCTAATTTTTTACACTCTCAATAATCAATTTAACGTTGAACTATAATATTGGTAATTTGATCTATAAAGTAGTGTAAATTTCCAAAAATATCAATAAGGTGTTTAATTTAATAATTTTTTCATTCAAGTTGCCCCGTAGTATAGTGTACTCAAATTTAACAAGAAATAATTTGAAAAATAGCATGGTTAAAAGCTATCTGAATTTTTATTTAACCTAGAAGTCAATGAAACTTTTGGATCAATTATTGATACAAACTTGATTTTATAAATGACTTTTTGAATGAAACTATAAGGTGCAGTCAATTTAAAATCTAATAAAACAAAGTGACAAAGGGAAATTGTTTTATTCAATAGTGATTGCCAAATAAGATTATACATTAATCTCATTGGGCTTGGAGAGATAGGTATTGAACTTCACCTTGACCTTGAACTTCATCAGCCGAACATCCAACGAATGTGTTTCTTTGGTTACCAAAAATAAGGTAAAATACATGGTGGTTCATTAAAATATATCTCAGCCAACTTTTATACCTCCTCAAATAGTTTAAACATTCAGCCACTCTGTTAATCTTTCGTCCTCCCGTCAATTAAGGCAAAATCCACTGATCGCAAATTTCTGCGAAACTTTAGGTAATTTTTTATTTCAAGACTTGGTAAATACAGACTTAAACACGATCAGTTTTCCCGAATTAAACTACTGATCTTCGCTTATCCCGTGCGTGATTTGCCTTGCTGTGATGTGCGGCCTTTCTGAAATTCGTCCTGCTATTCCTGCACACTTTTTAGGTATATCCGTAGTATTCACCATACAAGGCAGCCATGCGATGAATTCGATTGTTCCAACACTCTCAAAAATCAAGAAGCGTACCACGTCTCCTCTTCACGTGCCTTTATTTTCAATGCTGGTTGAACAAACTATACCTTACAATAATAAAGATCTAAATATCATAGACAATTATGCATTCAACTTGAACTCAATATCACCTTCTAGAATACCAGATTGCAATGCTGGTAATTTCAATGACATCTTATATGGAGCTTATTCAAAACCACATTAAATTCAGTCCCCTAATTGCTCTCCTGGTCTCAGATTCAAATAATTTACCATTTCATCACTTGTTAAAACGACCTTATACTTTTAAATTGTTTACAATACATTTCATTTTATTCAACTGCAGATATTTGTTGACTTAGTTTGTAAATGTTCTTCGTGTATATAATGTAATTAGAATGTATTTTTTATCAATTGATTTAACCGACTTGCGCACACCATCCGCCGGAAGCTGCATGAAGGTGAAACAAAAAGGGCCAACTGATCTCCACACGCAATTGTAAATATGTATATATCTATAATGAAACCAGAGTCTTGTGTGATACATGTATATAACATTGCTTTAATTCGTAAATTTTATTAGACATTTTACTAGAGAATTTTCAATAAATATATCTTGGAAAAGACAATTTAGGTGAGTATTTTTTTAAAAAAGTTTAATTATAACTGCTAGTGTTTTTTCCAGTAACTTGGTAATTGAAGTTTCAAATTTTTCTAAAAAAAAAGAAAATCCTCAAGTTTTAATTTCCAAGTCTAATATTACGTCAAAACTTAAATTTCTTTTCTCTCTATCTATCCTAGCGAAAATTAAATGAAAAAGTTTTATTTTGTAAAAAGTATATTTACTTTGAATACATTCTTTTATCACTCTTGACTAGTTAATTTCGATTAGTTAAACTTGAACGTTATGTATTTTTGCTGAAATAAAAAATTCAATCACTTGACATGTTATTCTAAATTTTATTTTCCATAGAAGTACAGAATTGATTTTTAAAGAAAAAATCATAAAATTTTATTATAAAAATAAAGTAACTTCTATGAACAACGAATTTTATGTTCCATTATCTGTGAATTTAAACTCGTCAAAAAATATTTACGAGTTTGACGAGTTAAAATTCAGAGACATTGAGTCGCAGATATTCATTAATTTGTAAAGGTTTAATTTATTTCCTTGTTTTGTATAAAGGCAGGTTGTTGGTAGTTTAATTAAAAAAATTAATAAAAATGTTAAATTTTAATTTTGTCAAAAAATAATATCCGATAATGATATAAATTTTAGCCATGGTTTTGATTTTAAGAGACAAAACAAATCTTATTAAATACATAATATGTGTAATAAATAATGAATCAATATTTTCGGTTAAAAGCACTTTCGGCAATAAAATGTTTTAGGTGAGATGTAACTGGCAATGTTTCAATAAATACATATTTAATGGTACTAATAAAAAAATATATTAAATATATAATAGGAATTCTTTTTAACGAAAATGATAATTGATGCAAAAAGTAGGATTATTGAAGAATTCAAATAAAAGCTTTTCTTATGAGGAATTCAAATTCAGACTTTCGTACAAGGGTTCCAATTTAGACTTCTCTTATGAGTCATTCAAATTTAAATTTTTCTTATGAGGGATTTAAGATTCGACTTTCATTAAGATGATTTCAAATTTAGAGTTATCTTATGAGGGATTCAAATTCAGACTTTGGTACAAGGGTTCCAATTTAGATTTCTCTGATGAGTCATTCAAATTCAAATTTTTCTTATGAGGGATTCAAGATTCGTCTTTCATTAAGATGATTTCAAATTTAGAGTTATCTTATGAGGGATTCAAATTCAGACTTTCACTCAAGGGTTCCTATTTAGACTTCGCTTATGAGTCATTCAAGTTTAAATTTTTCTTATGAGGGATTCAAAAGTCTTCACGATGATAATAACAATCTTAGAAAAATTGGTTCAACTTCAAAAATAATATCTTATCAACCTTGAACTTGAATACTCTCTTGAACTGTATTATGATGCAAATTTGCTACAACAACCACAATAAGGCGTTAAATTGCTCCATATTTATTATTATGTTATATTCAACAGCTTGATACTTGAACTTGAAATACTACCTTGAACAGTAATATGGTGAAAATTTACTACAACAACTGTAATAAGGTGTGAAATTGTTTCAGGTCCATGTTTCAAATTCAAACAATTTGTTATTTGAACACTACCTTGAACTGTAATATGGTGCGAATTTGCTACAACAACCGTAATAAGGCGTCTATGTTTCTGTTTTGAGTGCAACAATAGTATCGTGAGCTCCGTTTACGAAGTAAGATAATATGGATCAACTTAAAACCAGATTAATGCTTCAGTAAATTTAAGCGATATTATCGCTTAACACTTTCTGAAATTTCTAATATTACATGGTCAGTTTTCTAATAGTTAAAAATTAAAATTTTTAGTGATTTTAGTATTTTTCTCTCGTTTATAAAAAGTAATTAGTTACAATTGTGTAGAAATAAATTTACTTACGTAATGGCTAATCCATTATAGATTGGTAATTTTAATGCAATAAGAAAAGTCGTTTGCTGAACTAATCTGTATCTGCCGCTTCCTGGGTAATTTTAATAAAATGGAAAATCGGGGGAAAAAATATGCCTTTAATATCAAATGCATATCTAATGGTTTTTGAAAACACTTTGTTAAAAATGCTTTTAAATCACGATTACGGATATTTTAATAATAGTTTTAAAATTAATTCCTTAAAAACAGCAAAAAAATATTTTTTTCAAATTTAATTTCTTGATCCCTGTTTTAAATAAGAAAACGTTATTTAAAAACTTACTGCAAAAACTTTGACATCAAACTGTTAAAAATGGTTTACATTTATCGTAACATTTGGTATATATTATGACATTACTTTATTTAGTTAAGAAGTAAAAAAACTTAAATAATTAAATTCATAAAATAAAAATAAATAAAAGTAGAAAATACGATTACTATTTTATCAAACATTCAAAATCATGAAAGTATTACTACTAAAAGAGCACCATAAAGAAAAAGACTAAATTAAATAAGAAATCAAATTAAATTAGGGAAGGAGGATTAAAAAAGCGCAAAGAAATATTATATTCAAAAACATTCTAATCTTTTAAAAGAATAAATATAATTTTCTTTAAGAAAAAGTTGTATCAAAAAGATTTTTTTTCTAAGAATATTATTTCAACAACTTTTTAAAAAAATATTAATGCATAAATAATAAGAACAATAGCTTTATAAAATCGTTGAATTAAGGTGATATTATTTCTACAGACTTCAAAAAATAAAGAATAAAATTTAAATTTTTGTTTAACCAATAAACAATTACTCAAAATCTGTTTAATATAATAAGTTTTAAGCGTTTTTTTTTAAAGATTAGTTTTAATCTTTCATTTCCTAGTTTTTTTTTTCTTCCTTTTTTTAGCTTCTTGTGTCTGATTAATTGATTAATGTCATTTTCAACTTAATCAACAAATCTAGAAGCAACAACAAAAAAATTACATTCAGATTAATTTCTTGTTATTAATTAAATCTCAAAGCATCAACCATAAATAAATATTAAATATTTTAAAATAAATCCTAAAAACAAACTATATTATTGTGTGTGTTTTTTTTTTACTAAATTAGAAATTTAACGGAATGCGTTTGATAAATTTAAAAGGTAAAAATTTTTTCTTGCAACTCTACATCCTAAGCAATAAATCTAAAAACCAATTTCAAAGATATTTCCTGAAATTTGAAATTTATAACCTACCTAGGTGCCAAAAACAGTGTCAGCAAAATTATAGAAATTTCAAAACATGAAATATAATAAATGTTTCCCTTTATCCTTTTGACTCAGATGGGACACTGTCGTCTCTTTTATATATTTTTGCAGCTCTAATTGCTAGCAAATATATATTTGGTACTTCTTAATTACACAAAATAGTCTAATAGCTATTAAAAAATCTGTTAGATTATCGGAATTATATTTGTACTAAAATATAAAATCCAATAGAAAGCAATTTGATATTGTTTCTATTCATATCCAAAAATTTATCAATATTTGATTTCGTAAATTAAAGAAATTTCAATGATAAATAACTGTTTCTCTTGGATCTATATAACTACAAATAAATGCAAATTTGAAAAATTATCGTTTGGAAGATTTCACCTTAGCGCAAAAAAGACACCGGTGTTTTTCATAAACACCGGAAGTATTTCATAACCATAAATTATTAAAATGCTAAATATAATATTTTTCACTAATTTTGACCTAAATTTATGCAAAATAAAGAAAAAGTATGAAAAATTTGTTTAATAAAAATTCTGCGTCAAAGGGTTAAATACATGGTGCTCGATAATGAAATAATATATTATCTTTATACGTTATTTTAATGCATTATCTTTATGTAATGTAATTTTAATGTATTATCTTTATTTAATGTTATTTTAATGTATTATCTTTATATGTTATTTTATTGTATAATATGTTATTATCTCTTTATATGTATATTTTAAATCTTAGTCAATAATGAAGCAAAGCATTTAGGCTCGTAAATTAATATTAAGGCTGAGAAAAAGCTATCGAAGTCTAAGGGAATACTAAGAAACGCAGAACAAAAAACATCACAATCAGTTTGTTTGCCTGATGAAATTTTATGGTGTTTCTAATAATCACTTTTCAAAATCATTGCTTCCTCCCGCATTTATACAGGTTTCGATATTTATAATTGTGACTTCTTCATTAGTAATTCGTTTGATATCACAATCGTTTTGTTTTTTCTTATCGTAAAAATTAAATTGAGATGCGTAAACTTTTTAACCTACAAAGATTTAAAAATAAAAACTAAACGAGGCCAATAAGGAATATTATTTATTTTTATGTTTGACAAATAAATTCACTTTTTTATCGCATTTCAAGTTCTATGATCACAAATAAATAGTTTTGAGACAAATAACTTTTTAAAAAAATTCTCTTGCTTTGTCTTTTTTTTATTTATTTTAATTTTATTCAATTTTTTTTATTTAAAATCATTATTATAATTTTTTTTTCAAAAAAAAATTTCTATAATCCCTTTCAATTTCTCTGATTCAGGTTTTGTTTAAAGTATATTCCATTCGATAAAATTCAAAATTACAGTAAAAAAAACGAAGATTTTCGTTTCTCTAAGTGATTGTAACAGAGAAGACATCTACTGGAAACTTAGTCTAAGAAAAGTAAATCCGTGACACGCTCAACTTTTAGAACGAATCTCACTTGAGTAAAATAACCTTTCTTTTTGTGGAATTTAAAATCACTTTGTTCCAACTATTTGATCTATACAACTATTTGTCTCAACAATAGTCTTGAAAGCGTATTTAAAGTTTATTCTAGTTTGAAAAACAATGTAGCTTTTCCTTTTCAAACTTGAAGTAAGTGGTAAATGTTTAAATAACAAGATGAGTAACTTTATAAGGGTATTTTTTTTAAAAATTCTGCGAACAATTATAAAAAAATTTATTTTTAAATCCATATAAATTCCCTTACAGATTTTTGCCTTAACAATAGTCTTGAAAGCTTATTTAGGCAAACAATATCTTGAAAATTTACTCTTATTAAGAGAAAAAAGTAGCATTTTATATAATATGAAGTAAGTGTTGAATTTTTAAGTAACAAGATGAAGTTTAACTCGATAAGAGAATTTCTTGAAAATTCTAAGGTAATGTGTATTTACAAAAAAGTTTCTTTTTTACCAGAACAAATTTCCATATTAAATCTATCAATAGAATGGATCGTATTCCACGTTCGTAATATATATTTTTGAATATTTGTAAAAAAAGTGTACACATTAGGGTTCACAAATATTGAGGCGAAGATGAAATAAACATTATTAAAATCTGACGAATAACTCTAAAGAAAAGTAGGATAGAAAAAACAGAAAAATCAATTTTATTTAATTAAATTTAAAATTTATAAAATATTAAATGTAAAAGTTTTTCTAATAATCGCCTTTTTTTTTCAATTCAGTTTCTTCCAACAAAACGTTTTTATTCCCTCTTTTCTTAATTACGAAAAGACAGAGATTTAAGTATTTTTGTTTTATTATCACTTAAAAATGAATTTCTACTCTTAATTTAAATTTTATATTAGCTTTATTTTAGACAAGTATTCAAATAAATATTGAGAGCAGTGGTTACAGAACACCTAGTATATTAAATTTTAGATAAATACAAATTTAGTACAAAGAGCGTAATTTTTAGATATTTTTTGTGTGAAATTTGATAAAAAATATATGTCAGAATAAGTCAAATGTTTACAATTATAGTCTCTGTTTAACCTGTCCTTGAGGCATAGATAAATTTGAATTTATGATGATTATGCTACACATTGACTCAGTAAAATCTGCGGCCTGGACCACAACTACTAATCTGATTCGCAGTAGATACACACATTCTAAGCCTGAATATAAGTTCCATTTTCTGAGCAATTATTAACACAATTAAGAGATATATCCCTAAGTTTAAGAAGAATAACAAATATCTGAATATTACGTGTAAAATAATTTTTACTTCTAATTTGAAGAAAAATCTTAAATGTCGTTGCATTATATGCTTCAGACACAAAATTAGTTACTTTTGCTTTTTTTTAGAAGAAATTCAAATAAATAGCGAGAATTCTTTTGAGTTAGCATCAATCTATGACATGAATTCAAAAAATATATATTAAGGGCAGCGGCTACAAGACAACCAGGATATTAAATTTCAGGTAGATACAAACTAGAACAAAGAGCATAATTTTTAGCTTTTTTCTGAGAAATTTGCTAAATATATGTAGGAATAAGTCAAATGTTTACAATAATATTCTTTGTTTAACTTGGACTGGGCCACACACAAACTGGATTTTATAAAGATAATGCTGCAGATTGATTCAGTACATTTTTCTACCTGGCTCGCAACTATTAATCTGATTCGCTGTAAATACATACATTCTAAGCCTGAATTTAAGTCCTATTTTCTGAGTATTTATTACCACAAATATGAAATATATCCCTGAGTTTAAGAGAAATAACAAATATGAGAATATTACGTGCAAAATATTTTACACGTGTTTTCAAAATTATTTTAAATTTATAAGAATAACATTGCATTACATGCTCCATTCGCAAAATTAGTTACTTATGCTGTTTTATAGAGAAATTCTAGTAAATAACGAGAAATCTTTTTAGTTAGCATCAATCTATAACGCCATCAAACTTATTAAAAAGTAAAAAGTTGTAAGAAAGTATTTCAAAGGATTCTTTTTATCAAAGCGAAATAACTTCTACTTTTACTTTTTTTTTTTACAAACATTGATTTTAAGTTTTTCTAAAGAATCAAGTTTATTTTGCCCAAAATATTTTTGAGCAATAACCATAAAAAAAAATTTATGTACTTCATTATTTCTTTTCCTTTTCTATCATGTTTATTCTCACACTACTTTTGTAATTCTAAGACTACGAATAGTTTATTAAATAGGTAGTAACTATTTTTAAAATATAATACATTAACTTTTTCCTAAGTTAATATAAACCATGCAAATTGCTCTACATTAATCAAAAAAAATTTGATTAATGCGTGGTACAACTATAAAAATTTCTAATAACCCATTATTTGAATTTTCTTGTAAATACATCCATATACATAAAGTTGATTAACTTATTTAAAGTTTCAAACTATAAATGATGCATGTCATTTGAGATTTTTATGATGGAATATGATAATTGCAAAAATCATCACATTACATTTTCAAAAATAAAAACCAATAACACGACAAAAAGTTTACCAATAATTACTTGATTATTATTAAATAATCAAGTAATTATTGCCATCTATATCATGCTAAGAATCAGAAAATAATTTTTATTATTCGGATAAAATAATTGCAAAACAATAAAATGCAAAAGAATTTGAAGAGCTTCTCTTACCGAGATTAAAGAAATAGATGGTGCTCACCTAACTTTTGACAATCTGAAAAGCATTAAGAGATTTATAACTGTTAAATTCTTGTGAAAAATGCTTGATGTAAGGATAAATGAGATGAGTAAATTGAGAAGAGCAAATATTATGAACACAATGGTTTTAGTAGATCAAACTGCTACTGAAATCGATGTATTTTCGTAATTATGGTTGCAATTTTGTGAAAATATTTTGCATATTGATACAAGGTAGCCCGGGACACAAAAAGATTTTTTAATTGCATAAAAAAATGAATAATTCTCTTTCAAATGGTGAAAAAAAATTCTTTTATTTCGAATAAGAACACGAGATAAATTTTGGTTTCGTTTTTTCCCATATTGAACTTTAAGTTAAGTTGAAACTTGGAGGATTAAATTTAAAATATATATTTTTTTCGTAATCTTGTTTTCCTTCAGGAAATTTGTAAAACATCTTCAGATTTCAATTTATGTTTTTTTAATAAATCAAATTTATAAAAAGAAAAATATACAATTTTAATTTTATTAATTTATAAACTCTTTAAAACACTCATCGCAAAAAATAAAAATGAAAAAGAAAACACTTAAAATATTAACAAACACCTCGAATTCCCTTTCACTTTAGGTAACATTTCAAGTTTTTTCACCTATTTAATTTAGCTATTATTTATCTTAACAGATTCGCCAATTGTTCATTAAAATAAGCGTAATCTGCAAACATTCATCAGAAAAATAAAAACTCTTTTCAATAAATATTACTTCATTAAAATGTAAGCAATAGCAATAAATATATTAACTTCTTCATAGCAAAGACAAAATGTTTGAACATTTAAAAAAAAATAGAATAAAAATCTCCTCTTGAATTAAAAATGATGAGATTTAGAAAATTAGCCAAAACAAGCAATTTTAAATTAGGATATATTTTTCTCCGCATGTTATTCATCGGTTGACGCATGTGACGATATTTTTAAACATGAAATTAAATTATTAGCTAAAGTAGAAAGCTTGGATTACAATAGCTGACCTTATAAGTAAGCTTAAAATAAAATACAGTGATTCTGAAGTTAAATTACGTCAGGAATATTATCGATAGAAAAAAATAAAACAAACCGGACCTTTTTTTAAGAGAAAAAAAGTAAAAATAAAATTAATTTAAATAAGTCGGGAATATCATCGAAACTATCGACTGTAGTCCATACTTAAAATTTATTATCGAAAATTAAGGTAATAACCGAATATGTTAAGACTAACAAAGCATCCTCAAAAAATACAGATGATTGCTAATAAGGATAGTTTCTTTTATAAGCCTGTACAAATATTAGAAAATATTAGCTAAATCTCTCCTACGGCAATATGTAGGGTTGGGGTATATTGGAAGATTGATTCATTGGAGAGAAATTCGATAAACGAAGGATGCTTCGAACAAGCATTATGATGGAATGCCAGCGGGCATATTTGTCAGATGATAGTTTTTGTCAAACACTCACTTATTTTTATCATAATCAAACTACCATTAATGTTACTAATTTATTTCTGAATCATTAATAAGGTTTAGTAAATAATTGAGCTTTTTTTTCTACTTAAAACTAATCAATAAGATGGTTTTAAATATTGTGACACATTCAACTATAGTTTTTTTCTTTCAATATAGTTTTTTTCCTCAAAACTTTCGTAATTAATAAATTTTAAAAAAAGTGGTATTTTTAAGATTTTCCTTCCAAGAACTGTTAAACCGGTTTATTCAAAATTTTTATATTTTATTATATAATATTGCATATTTTAAAATGATCGTAAGGAATATAAAAATGCATATAACTTAAAATTAGAATTTTTTTCAACCATTACTAAATCAAATTACAAACACCGAAAATGTATTTATTAAAATTTTTTTTTACATAGAATTATCTCTAGATGAATGACTGTTATAGTTATGTATAAAAAAGTACATTAGCTTAATGTACAATTGAATTATCTTCACAATAATACTTTTATTTTCCTTTTTTTGCCAATAGGTCGCAGCACGAACATATTAAAAAAATCGTGATTAATCAATCAAGGAGTCCAAATCATCCAATTTCTTGGACAGAGAAATTCCTCCAATTTCTCGGATTCAAGAGCTTGGACCGCGTAAACAGGCCTAAACTCTCTACTGTTTCTGACTAAATTATTGGAACCATATTTTTCAGATTGCGGCCCATCTTTAATAGTGAAGAATATATATGCCGATAAAAGGAGATATTTATTCAGAGAGAGAGTACATTTTATGCTTAATTTCGTAACTTAATAGTAGTCAGCATACTTAAGGCCGACCCATTAAAGGTTACTAATTGTTTGCAAACGTTCATGTGGTTAAAACATTTCAAAACGATTAATTTATTTAAAAATTATTAAGTTTGATAAGACATAATTACTGTCTTATCATAATTGCATGATAATATCTAAGCCATTATGATAAGACATAGGCAATTATGTCTTATCATAAAATTAGGATGACATAATTGCTTAACTTACATAAAATTATGATGTTTGACATCATAATTCTTCAAATACAAAAGTAATATATTTGATAACAATTTAAAATATGCTAATTAAACAGTATATTAATACATGAACATATTTGTAACGTTTGATTCAAACACATTTGAAGTATGCTTTGCATTTATTGCAAAATAAAAGCACAAAGCAAACGGAAGTAAAAAAAATGGTCTTATAATTTTTAAAATAAATTTTCTCATAATAAGTTACTGTCATGAAAGATAATAACATCTTTTTTCCTATTATCTTATTATAAAAGAATGGTAAAGCATTTCAATTATATTGCATAAAATCGTAATAAATAATGCGAGAGTAGTTGCGGCTTTTCTTTTTATTTATTTCGTATGTTCATTTTTTAAAATTCGTTTAATGAATTGTACAAAAATTTTCTCTGTCAAATGCTTCTATGAAGCAGTCATTTATTTATTGTTTATAACAAATAATCAAATTTATTTTTTGCATTTCACTTGATAAATGCTATTTATTTCTTGATTCATAATCGCAACTTCATTCATTAATAAAAACTAATTTTATGGAAGTTAATTTTATGGTGCTTGATCAAACAAATGTATAAAATATTTTTATTTAAACATAATTAAGTTTAAATGTTCATACAATCCTGCTAAGTGCAAAAGTTTTATACAAAAATTGGCAGTTTTGCAACAGTTTTGTTATTGAAATAAACATTAATGATGGCCATTTTTTCCTTTCTTTTTTTTACAATTTTGCAAGTATCATTTTTAAATACGCAAAATAAAGGTAGATCAAACAATAAGGTAAACGAAATTCCTAGCTCAAAAATATGGGTAGATTTTCCTGACTGTGGCTATTTCTTACATTTAAAGGGTTCTAAACAAGTTTTTTTAAAGAAAGGAGAAATTAAATTGAGAAACATTTTTCAATCCGATTAATGACCTAAATTATTAGTAATACAAAAATTAGCAATGTATTAAAACTAAGCATTATTACGCCTTTAAAATTTTATAGCTTGGTTACAGTATATTTTTTTTATCAGTTTTCATTGATACATAAAACGAACAAATTAGTTTTATAGCTAACTCTTTTCTGCCCAATGGAAATTCTCAAACATACATAGAATAGGTATTGTTTGAGCGAAATAGGTATCATTTCATTTCATTTAAATGAGAGAGCAAATAATTGAAAGCATTACTGATTAAAAGAGGTAATGGAATATTCAGATATGCTAAAATGGATTAATGGGCGACTAACAGCACGAACTTAAGATGAAATAGCTTATGAAAGTAAAAATCACCATACGCTGAATAACTTTGAAATGAACTATAGGATTCTCATTATTCCTAATGCATTTTCCTAATTTAAATAAATGAACAAACGAATTCCAAGAATAAGCATTCCTCATTAACCACTATTGTTGCATAAGCAGAAAATAATATCCCAAAATTTTGAAAATGTACTATCTAAATCAGACTTAAAAATATGTATGCACCTTTAAACGTTACATATTTTGTTCGACTCCAAAAAATTAGAAGTTTAAAGTTAATATGAAACTTCTCAATGTATCAAATGCAGCTTTCTATATCTATAATGCAGTCGTTAGTATACATAGGTATATTAAGCTTAGTTAATTACTGCTAGAAATTATAACAAAACTGAAAGCTATAATTTTTAACTTATTCTAAAATTGAAAAGCTATTGGTTTACAGTTCAATGTACACTACTGGCCATTAAAATTGCTACACCAGGATGGAATGCAAATAACGGAATGATAGTAATTGGGCACATGCATTATAGTTGTAAGAACAAGTGATTACATTTTCAGGATATTTGGATGAATAGATCCTGAGGAACTCAGAGCAGCCTCCCCTGGCAGCAATAACAGTAGTTATTCTTCTGGGCATCGAGTCGAACAGAGATTGGATAGCATGACGGGTACAGTATTCCATGCAGCTTCAGCAATATGCCACAATTCATAGACCTTAGTGACTGACGAATGGTGGCGTACCAATCGTTCGGCAACCATTGACTAGACGTTTTCAATTGGTGAGAGATCACGAGAACGTGCTTACCAGGGCAACAGGCGAACAGTTCTAGTCAAGAAGATCAGGACAGTGCGGGTAACACGCGGTCGTGCATTGTCCTGCTGAAACATAGCGTTATGGAGGTCTCGAAGATTACGCAGAGCAACTGGCCCTAACACATCAGAAATGTAACAGCTGTTGTTCCAAATGCCGGCAAAGCGAACAAAAGGTGATCGAGATGTGTATCCAATGGCCCCCTCATACCATTACTCTACGTGATGGGCCAGTATGACGATGTCGAGTGCAAGCTGTCAATGAGCATTCTCCACGATGGCACCAAACACGGATGCGGCCATCATGATGTTGTATACAGAACCTGGATTCGCCTGAAAAGACGACGTCATGCCATTGCTGCGTCCAGGTTCTTCGTTGATCCCACCATTGGAGGTGCTCCTGCTTGCGATGCAGAGTCAAGGGTAGCCGAAGCCATGGTTGCCGTGCTGTCAATCCATGCTGCTGCAAACGTCGCCGAACTGTTCGTGCAGACACTTGCTGTCTTGCAAATGACCCCCTTTGTTGTATTTGGTTCGTGACGGAGCTGTACGATCTCTTAAGGCCATGTGAATAACATGTCTGTCTTCTCAGCTGTTAGTGATGGGGGCCGCTGAGATCCTTAACGGTGTTCCATATGATCGTCATAAACCCATCAATTCAATATTCAGCTAACAGTCATGGGATCTCGACCAACATGAGCAGCAATACTTCGGTATTATAAACCGCGATCCCGGTAGGCTACAATTCGATCTCAATCAAATTCAGACACGTGTTGGTAAGCAATTCTCCATCTTACACGAGGCATAACAAAAACTTTTTATCTAAGAACAACGCTTAAATTCAATTTCTGTATGAGAAACCTATTGTTAAATCTCTTCTTTTATACACGTTGATGGTGCCGCTACCGCCGTTTGCTTAGCATGAATGCGCTGATAAGCTAATCATTTGCATACCACAACATGCTTTATCCATCCTGCGAATTTCACGTTCGTGGTGGGTCGTCTTGCTGGTGTAGCACTTTTAATGGCCAGTAGTGTATTTCAAATTTATCAAGCTTGAATACTTTAGTTCAGCTAGGTATATTCAATCTTATATTCGTATCATTCCCAACAGGAAGAGCCTTGTGCCATTAAAATATGACACTTGATTCTAGAAGCTTTTAAGATTCCCCTCTGCTTCTAAGAACAATAAAAGACTAGTATGATGTTTAGTGAAAATTTAAAAGCTGGCAAGAAATATGCAAATTAAATATATATTTTTTAATTGAGTTGTTTTCCTAATAAACCTTATCTAAGGAATTTTTTTTTTAAAAATTCGGTTTAGCTATAAATATCCAATGAGAAATTTCAGAATAACAAGTGTAGTCAAGTCTGTAACTATTGCGCATGGGCAGAGCAAGGTTAGATTCAGTTCCCATCATGCGAGAATAGAAATTAGACATCTTTCTGAGAGTCAATTTTTCATTAACTTAAGGTTGAAATTGTTACTTAACCGATTGGCTCAGTGCATGGAGTGCTCGTTTTGAAGTTAAGCAATCCAAGTTCGAATCCCAATCATGGTTGGCAATACTACTTCCGGTGTGCATCAATCGCAGAGCAAACACAAAATACCCACAATGGCTGACAGATTATGGGTAAAATTGTTTCTTTCGAACTGCGGGGGATTTCTGTGGTTTTTCTTTCAATTTGTCTAAGGTGATTACTTTTATTCAAAATCTTCAAAAAAGGCTAGTTACATATTATCGACTAAACTTTTCACATAAGTTAATACCTAAAATGAAAATTTTTAGGGGGAGGGCAAGTAAATTTTTGATTTTTTTTATTTCCAGAATAAGGACACCTAATAAATATGATATCAAAATATCATAAAAGCTAAAACAATAAACCAATCATAACCACCAATCTTACAACGAGCTTCACATCGCCGCCAGATGAAGTGGTGTACATTAGCAAAAATGTCCTGCATATCTCCAGATCTGGCCACAGTAGCAATCAAACGGGGGTTTTCACACCAAACAGTCCACTAGTCTATAAGTAACATCCAAATTATTTCAGCTAAAGTGTACCGCTAAAACCAAACATAAGCCAGAGTGCATTGAGGTACAATTACCCAGTTCAGGCAAAGCCTGTTGTAAGATGCACTAAACATTCAAGAGATTAGATAGTAACTCTCTACCACATATATGCTGAGCTTCGGAACACGCATTTTACTGCAAACCCTTTTATATCAGTTACCTGAAACATCCGTTCAATTTTGGCACCTCCTGTCATCTTTTAATCACCCTGTATAGCTCTATAGTTTGGTAGAAACTGCCCCAACAATCTATTAAAAACATTTGTATCCAAATATAAATAAGCATGTTAGTTCAACAAATTACAGTAAACGATCGAGTAAAACTTAAATACACTACAAATAAAAAGTCATAGACCAAGTAGAGTATCTACTTGGGTCTGGCCCAGGAAAAGCCATTAATCAACTGAAATGTGACTTCAACCTCCTTTGGGTCCCGCAGTGGACTGATGGTTAAGACACGGTTCCCAGTAGATCACCGAAGTCAAGCATCACTAGCTGCGGTCAGTATGCGGGTGGGTAACCACTTGGATAAGTCTGCGTAGGGACCAAAGGTGTGTGGTAAGGGTCCTTGTTAAACTGCTCTACCGTTAAGTGCTCGACTTAGCGTGCAGGTCGTAGGGCTACCGAAGCGGGGTGCCACCCCCTCTGCAGAGAATCAAAATTGTGATGGCATGTCTTCGGATCATCCTCAGGGATGTTTCCCAGACCGTCGCCAATAGCCCATTGAGCAGCTCTAGTGAGACGTAAATTAACAACAATCAACCTCTATTGGAGTAGGGAGTTATTTTCGCAATAGTTGAACCTGCTCAAAATATTTTAAAATTAGGTGGAAATTTTGAGTCAAATAATTGAATTTAATACCATAATTTCCCAATTTTCGAGAAATGGCTTTAACCTCTGGAATTAATAATTCCACAAAGCTACAAGCTACGGTTCTTCATCAGAGAAAAGGAAGGCCCACCCAATATTAGAGCTGGGTACTAATTCAGTGATTCGAATAACTAAATTGTTTCGGTGATTCGAATTAAAGATTCTAGTTGGTTGATTTTATCAAAATAAATTCAAATCATAATGAACTTTTGTTTTTAAAGTTCAGTTACTTTATTTCATAGTGATGCGATATCATATACAGAGTGTCTCAAGACTCATGGTACATATGTTAACGGGTGATAGAAGACAACTAGACAAGCACAAATTACTATACAATTCATGATCGGAGAGCGCTAGAGCACGAAACATTATGTGTTACGAAATAATTGGGAAAAACCAGACTGAAATAGAATGAAAAGTAACCGGTAAAATGAAGAAAAACATTATATTCAATAAAATGAAATTAAACAGCACTAAGTTCGTCACCACAGGAACTGCTCAAAATTGCGACAGCCAACACTAAAGCAGGCTTTACATCGTCAATGAAATTACCAAAGTACATTGGCAAAATATGGTGACAGCAGCTACGGATATCCGGGCAACAAGGTTTGCTGCAGAATCCATGGATGGCTATCATTTGGATAGGACCATCTCGTATACGTTGTTGAACAGCAGAACCAATTTTGAGTTTATGACTACCAATAATAACAAGCTTTAGCATGTCCCGCCCCCGTACGGGGGCACTCCGAAAGTTCGAAGTGAGCGTAACAGTTAAATTACATGAGCAAACATAAAGAGGACAAAGGTTTCGCCATTCATTTAGCAACCATGAGAGAGTTTCATGTGGCATTCTAGTTTAACGGGGTAATAATGGAGCAAATTTTAATGCAAGCATAGTATTGCTAAGTTGGTATTTCAACTGTTTGGCAATAAATTTCAGGCCAAAAAAATATATGGTATAATGAATGGTAAAATAATTTAAATTAAGAAAAAATTCCAGCTTTTCTTTAAGATTCCTCGATTCTTCCAGGTTTTTATCCGAATTTCCCTGACTTTTCCAGGTTTTATTAAGTCTAAAAAAAGTTCCCTGATAATTCCAGGTTTTCAAGGTGGGTAGCCACCCTGAATAACTTAATTCTAAACTCTTGATTTAGCTAATCTAAATCAGTTGATTCAAATTATTGATCCGAATCACAGATCTGAAAAACAGGATTGAATAGTGTTTTGAAACACATCCTTCAAATCCTTGATCAGAATCGCTTATTTCGAATAACTGGTGTGAATATATTTTAATATAATGGCTATTTGAATAACTTAATTTGAATCACTTGAATGATAGAAATAGTGATTTTAAGCACTAGAATCAAATCCTTGTTCTTACTCACTTAGCTCGAATCACTGATCCAAATCACTTAGAGTGAATCAAATGTTTAAATTAATTTTTTCGAATAAAATGATTCGTATTGGTGATTCAGATCCGTTTTTTTATTTAAGTGATTCGAATGTAAATGAAGCAATTCAAATAATTATTTGCATCAACAATTAAGACCATTGCTTCACGAGTCATTCAGGTAACTGATTCGGTCAGGTGATTGGAATGGTGCTTTGGCTCAGTGATTTACCTAATATTTATCTGTTTTGATGGACCATAATAAAACATGATCAACCCCATTTTTGCGCCAGATTGATATCAATGAGTAACATTCATATCAATGAGTCATGATCATACAAATAAGTAGCAATTTGGGTCAGATGAATGAGTATCAATATTCAACTCTGTAATTTTGAACCCAACTTAGAAGGCAAAGAAAGTCATGTATCAAGCTTTAAGAGAAACTAGTCTTCATACATTCTGATGGAAATAAGCCGCATTTGAGCTGTATGGAGAGAGAAACCACGAAACCACTCACGATTAGTCAGATATAGCGAGGGAATTCTAACTCATGATAGATACGTCTACCATTGTTGATTCATATTGAGATCTGTTATATCTAATGTAACTGGCATTGAACAGCCAACCCAATTCTACATTTTTAACAATCAATGTTCATTTAAAGTTCTTTTGAAATTCAGTATATAAAAATGCACATGCTCTTAGTGCCTGTTGAAAGCAAAATTATACCCTTCTAAAGACTTGAGCAAGAAAATAGAAGCTGAAAAATATAGTAATATTATCTGAAAATATAATAAAGAGTTTAGTTCAAATGAATAAGGAAAAAACATTGAAATACATTTAGATTAACAAATACTTGCTACAGAAAAAAAGTGAGAACTTAAACACAAATTATTTTTCCAGCTAAGTCACAAAATACATTCCGAGATTTGTTTTATTATGAGAGCGTGGCTTAGTAGTAGGGGAAAAGAACTTTTAGCCTTCCTTTTTTATGCCAATGACTTTTTTATTTATTTATGAAATTCTAAAAATGTATGATGTATGTCATGGCACTTATGGAAAAAAAGAAAGCACTAAACATATGAAATATAACGAAATACTTTCATACACTCAATATTTGGACAGAAATTTTTTTTTTTAAACCAAGCAAAAGCAAACTAAAATATTTGAAAGTTTTAATAAAAAAATTCCCGATTACTTAGAATTTAGCAAAGTAATGATTTTGATGATGCAAGAGAAATCCCTATCGTGAAGCCGATAAATTAGAAATTAAAACAATCCTGATTCAGAGCTGGTAACATGTTATTTTAATAATTTTGTTTTGTTAAATCAGTAACTTTTCTCCCTTATTTAAATACTACTGATTACTTAATAAAAGCTTTATGTAATGTTTTCCTTGAAAAAGTTTTATGTACATAAACTTACTTTAAGTAACAAGCATGGATGTGCATAACATTTAGTTATTAAAATCACTTGCAGCTAAAACTTAGAAATTAATGTTTTATTAAATCAAAAATGAAAATATGAATGAGAATAAAATTCACAAATATATAGAATAAAAAAACATTTATAAACTCTAGATAAAAAGTTTCAATAAACACTAGATAACCATTTTTGAAAAAATAAAGAGTTGATTTATAACTATACCTTTACATTTATAATAAATCTGGCTTAGGCAACATATTTGTTATCACAGAGAACAATAAATTGCTACAGTATGGGACCCCTAATCCGGCATCCCGAAATTCGGCAGGACCCAAAATTCGGCACATAATCCAATCTAAATTTTTTTTTTAAAAGAAATTTTTATTAATAAGAGAAAAAAAAAATCACTTATATTCTCTTTCGATTTGGAATTTAATTCTGTTGAAGTAAGTAACTTTATTTTATCTTTCTAAAAAAAAAAAGGCATGAAAAAAAAATCTGTGTCAAAGGAAACATCTGTTTCCAAAGCAGTTTAAAATATCTAAAGTGAAAGGGAAAAGTAAAAACACCTGCATTTTCAATGAACAAAGTAAAGTAAAGCAAGTTGGAAGAAACTGATCAATCAATCTTGACAGCTGTGCAAGTGCTCTACTGGTTCCCCCCCCCCCTTCTTACCCCTTGGTTCCCACATTTCCCTCTCCAGTTTGACCATAAATTAGCCACACCCTTTTGATAATGAAGCTACCATGTGGGATACAAACTGAATTCTATCCCTTTTGCTGCTTTTCTTACTTGATGTAAATTATACTCCTTTGTTTTTTTACTAGTTATTAACTGCTCGTTCTTTTTTGTTAATTGATAGCTTGTTTTTTTAATCGTATTTAAATGTTAGCTTGTTTTTTTTAATCATTATTTGTTGTTAGCTTATAAAAAATATATACAGTGTAACGTCCCATATCCAGACGTCCCTTTCCCGGAAGGATCGATTTCCCGGACACTTTTTAACAATCAAATTAAACATCTCTCCATCTTCCCCTTTCCTTAAAAAAAAAAGTCTTTTGACACATTTTCTCTTTTTCTAGCTTGCACTGAACCTCTGATTTATGCATCGAACCCATAAATCACCAGAAAGGGGAAGTGAAGATCTACCAAAACCATTGAGTGACCGTTAGTGACGCTCCTCCCTTGGAATGTAGGAAAAAGAGGGAGATTTGTTTTCAAAAGACCGCAACTGAGTCTGATTCTGAGAGGCATTTTCTGGAACCTTTTAATTGAAAGAAGAAATACTGTGGAAAAAGGCAAACGGGGCAAGCGTTATGGTGGAGGGAAACAAAACATTCGTTCCTCCCCATACCATGTAATATTTAGGAGGCGGGGGGAAAAAGGGGGTAGCATTCTTTCAGTCATAGAAGAAAAAATAAAGAGAACTCTATCAGCGTGCCCCGCCTTTATGCTTGATTGATAGCCAATGATTGGAGAGAAAACAATAATTTGTTACTTCCCCACCCTCAACTTAAATGATCTCCTCTTTACACTTATTTTCTTTCACAAATAAGGAGGAAATGAATTTTTCTCCTCCACCTACCCACCTTAATGAATGACGGGAATTTCCCTTTCTTGCTTGAATCATTCTAGTTAAAAATGGCGGATTATTATTTTCATATGTCAATTTTTTTTCGTTTTCTATATTTTAAGCAATAATATTTTTTTTCTAATATTTCATATTTTATTGATTAGATATTCTAATACTAAAACATTATTCCCCTTAAAAATAATGTTTATTTATTTTTTGCTTCTTAGATTTAGATCATTTTAAGCTTTGTTCCAGAATGACATGAATTTCCCCTTCCTGCTTGAATCGTTCTAGTTCAAAATGGCGGATTAATATTTTCATAACTGTTACATTTTTTTCATTTTCCATATTTTCAGCAATAATATTTTTTTTCTAATATTTTATATTTGATTGATTAGATATTCTAATGCTAAAACATTATTCCCCTTAAAAATAATGTTTATTTATTTTTTGCTTCTTAGATTCAGATTGTTTATTAAATCATTTTAAGCTTTGTTTACTTTGGGGGTCTATTGTAAGGAAAAATCTATTATATACGGACTTCTGGAAGTCCCACCGATTCCGGATACGCGACTTTACACTGTATTGTTATTTCTATTCTATAGATTATATTTTAATTAATGAGATTTCTTAAGATAGGACAGTTTTAAATTCACCTACTGCGATCAAAACTTAACTAAATTTATTGGAATTAATTAATTTTCTGAAATTAGCAGTATAATTGAATTATTGTAATATATGGGTGCCATATTGGAATTTCCGAAAGAGATCCGAAATTCGGCAAATTCCGAAGTACGGAATTTCGTCGGTCCCGTGAGTGCCGGATTTGGGGTCCTATACTGTATTAACTTCTAAATATGTCCACAAAATATTGATATTATATTATAATTTACAATAGGAACCTTCATAAACAAATAATAAGCATTCAACTTAATTTTCAAATCATATAGTACATACGGATCAGTAAACATTTACTTATAGCAATTGATATTTAAGAAAAGAAATTTGATATAAAATTTGAGAACATGATCATCTATGCAATTTTGAAGACTCAAATGATTACAAAGAAAATAATTTATTTTCAAATAACTATAATTCATTTTTCCCAACGAAACTTTCATGGAAAGAATATATAATTAGAAATATACCTACATTGTGCAGCTTTTTTGTATAACTTATCAACCCAAAATTTCGAGCTATCAAGGACTTAATCTTTTAGTTATTAAACCATCTGTACATTAAGATCTTTTAACCATTAAATACTGATTCCTTTTCTGATTACAATAAATTAGAATGCAACTTGAAAATATACCATTTCATTTAAGTTTTCATACAGAATTCGAAATTATTCTGTGGAAGAAATATGATATGATTAAAATAAGATAAAATGAAAATGATCAATGTTTCTTATATTTTTAGGTACTGCATAGCAAAAAAACAAGAAATTTAAAGGCAGGTTTAGAATTATCTTAAAAATTAAATAAATATAATCAAGATGATTGAATAGATATAAATAAGAAATCTATTCTTGAAATAAATATTCAAAAATATTGGTTAGTATTTAAAATCTGAATTTATTACAAAATTTATAAAGATTTTAAAAATGAAATTTAAAACTGTAAAAATTTTGGTTATTAAAGTACCAGAAGGTAAAAGACTCAATAAAAATATATTGTTTTACTTTCACTGAAAATATTTAGAAATAAGAGTTGAACAGTTTTTTTTTAATTACTTGAACATTTTAACAAAATACCAATTATGTAATAATTATGATACTTATTGCACATAAAATGTGCAAAAACACTCATTGATTAAACTTTAAAACTGATTGCACTTAATAAAATAATCACAATTACAAAACATTTTAGAAACATGATAATTTTTAAATAATCATTACACAGTCATCTTTATCATCATCATCCACATTAGTACTGCATGGTGACACTTCTGTGTATTTGAACTCATTTCCATTAGAATCACAAAAGGAAGGTGAAATGATTGGTAAACTTGAATTATCTGAAAGAAAATTGCTATTATCAATCACCATTTCAACATTATTATTGATATGCTAACTTGATCTATACTTAATGTATGACCAATCAAAACAAGAATTTTCAGAAAAATAACAATTTTCATTTCATTTTCACTCATTTTAATTTGTTATCAGTTATAAAAGATAAAAAAATTAGATTTTGGCTGTCCAAAACAAATTGAGAAAATAATAGATTAAATTTTAGAAGTATTAACTCCCTTGAAATAAGATATCACGTAATTGAAAGGGAATCATAGTCAACTTAAAGAAAAAAATGAAGCTACTCTGGTAAATAGAGATTCTAATTGGCTTTAGAGATAACCAGGAAAACCTTACCTTTTATCAGGAAAAATGCAGGTCAGAGCTTTTTAACCAAAACTTAGCTTGATCCAAGTATTGATTAATTTATTAAAATGAGAGCTTAATGATACAAAAATCAGAACTGGTTAAGGTAGAACTGGTCAGAACTGGTAAAGTAAATTAGATTGCATACTTCAATCTGCAAAAGCATTCTAAGCAGGTTTAAAAACTATATCAAAGAAAAGAAAAAAAACAGAAAGGGGAGATAACTTTAATGGGGTAACTCAGTACAAAGGAAATTTGAGGTTTTCACATATTGACAAATTTAATATATATATATCAATATATATACACATTTAATATATATACAATTTAATATATATACACAGTAAAACCTCGATTTTATATTGTCTGTTTCTCACGTTATAACGCTTCCTATGCTATTCTCTGCTGGTCTGGAAAATTGCCGATACCAATAATGTTGAATTATCCTGGATTTCACATTACCACTTAATACATTTTTCTAACAGATGAAAATCACTTTTTCTCTACGAAGCACACACAACCTTTTCACAAGTTTTTTCCTCTCCTTTTTTTTAAAAAAAAAGAAAAGTGAGACTTGTCTATTTAGCTGTTTGTAGCTTTTCAGACATCTTTTCTATTTTATCTTATCATCCCTTTTTCTGAGAGAGGGTATTTCCCAAATTGGAATTTTTTCAAGTAAACTTCAACCGTTGAATCTTGGAATTATCCAATCATCTAAAGAATTGTACACAAAACAACTGGTTAGGTAGTCCTTTATTTTTCTTGATTCTGGTCACCTGCAAGATTTTTTTAAAGGCAGAAATAAATGCTCCAGAAGTTCGGAAATTGACTTCTACAGCATTGAACAGTGTCGAATAGAATTCATTACAAATGGGTTTAATAAAGCTTATTGAGGTCAATTGTATCTCGGTAGCCAATGGGAAAAATCTGCCCTTCGGAATAAAATTTCTTGCCCAAGATCTTCCGAAGTTGATGACATGATGTATATGAACTGCAACACACATACCATTACTTATCAATCCCTTCAATGCTTGATTTGATTGCTGCTCCTAATGATGTTGATGAAAACGTTGTTGTTGTTAATTTACGTCGCACTAGAGCTGCACAATGGGCTATTGGCGACAGTCTGGGAAACATTCCGAAGGATGATCCGAAGACATGCCATCACAATTTCGATCCTCTGCGGAGGGGATGGCACCCCCGCTTTGGTAGCCCGACGACATGCGCGCGAAGGCGAGCACTTTGCGGTAGCACAGTTTAACGAGGACCAATACCGCACACCCTCGGTCCCTACGCAGACTGATCCAAGTGGTCACCCACCCGCGGTGATGAAAACCATGATGATGGGCAAAACGTATTGTAGAATATACCCACAACTGATCAAGAGCTTGAAAGCATAAAAACTATGAAGCAATTGTGGATTTAAAATGAAGTAAATTTGCAAACAATAGTAAGTATTGAGAGATATATTTTAATAAATGAATCTAAAAACAAATAAACATGTAAAGATGGCACATTTCTCTAATAGTTAATCTCATAAGCCTCAATTTTTGGAAAATATAAATAATATTTTTTTTACCCCGATTTTACATTATCCAGGGTTTTTTTAATGCTAATCTGATGGAAAACGTGAAATCAGGGTTCGACTGTACGCTGTTTTACAAACATGAATCTGCATGAACATTATCATAAAAACATTGAAACAAACTCATCGCACATGATTAATAAAAGATAATTGTTAACATGAACATCAATTACTATTATATTATCATTAGAAAAAAGGGAAATATAGTGATCCACAGTAGTTGGATTCAGAGCTTCTAGGCCTCAAGTAAATGTCAGTTAAGCCAATTAGGAAAATTTTCAGATGTGACTTTTTTGAAATTGGCTGGTCAAAGTGCTCGATTATTTTAGGAGATGAACACCCTTAACATAGATAAATACATCAAGTTTCAGCCTGATGTAAATTTAAAAGTAAAAAATAAAATCGAAGTAAATTTGAAAAAAGTTGTGTCCTTGTCTTGTAAATTTTTGAACATTATAATGAATTAATAATTTAGATCTAATTTTATGTATGGTTTAAAAAGAGATGGTTAATTCTTTAAAGACTTAAGTAATTTTAAAATGTTTAAATATTGTTATATTTCAAAGACTTACCATCTTTTGAATAGTTCTCCATTTCTTTCGAATAGCTATCATCGCTATCAGAATTGACAGTATTTGAATGTTCTTGGTAAGGATTAGGAATGCATGGCACATTGTTATCACCATTAGAAAAACTACAGCTTTCTTTTTCAAGGATTTCCTCTGTAGAAAATTTTGTTTCTGTTTGTGCTTTAAGATCACAATTTCTTTTTTTCAGAGTTTGCTAGAAACAAAAATAACATTAAGTTATAAAAATGAAGAGAAAAATCACACTGTTTTAAAAAGAAAGTGTTGCTATAGTATCAAATATCACTAGTTTCTAGCATGTCGCAGCAAATAAATAAACAAACAAAAAAGTGTGAGCTGCAGAATAGTCATAGAATTATGTAGAACTCAGTATTGTATAGTGAGTTATTAGCATACAAATTTGAAATAAAGTTTCTGGAAATACTATTTACAATGTTAAATATTTTTTTAAAAAATTTTTTAATTACAGGGATGAGAGTAGTCAAAAAGTAAAAAAGAAAAAAATCTAATTTATATATATATATATATATATATAAATATGTAGAAGCTATGATATCCAAAGATTTGACAAGAAAAGTTCTACTTTTAAGCCATGTGATTATAAATCCTGATGATTAAGTTNTTTTTAAAGCCAGAAAATAAAACTGTTTAAATTTGTTAATGTATCACTTGGTAAAAAAAGAAAAAAATTGTTTCTTTTCAATTTTTTTAAACATATGAATTAATAATAATAACCTGTTTATTAATATATAAAGCATGCAACAATATTTGAAAAATTGAACTTTCCAGAGTATATTATTTAAATTTTTATTTCATTTAATATCATTAAAATATTACTTTTTGAAAAAAACCCACTTGAAGTTTTCAATAGTAGGTACCTACTATAAAATTATATGAAGATTCGAGTTTCTTTTACTTTACTAATATTAAAAACTTAATCATATAAATCATGCAACTCTATTTGACAAATTTATGCTGCACAATAAATTATATAAAAGTAAATGCGAAACAATAAGTTTTAGTAAAAAAAAAAATATATTTTTTTGAAAAAACCCACTTACCGTTCCAAGTGGGTTTTTTCAAGGTGGGCCCGCCCAATAAAACCCGGGCGGGTTTTTTCAAAGTGGGCCCACTTGGCGAACCCTGTTATAAATCCCGATGATTAAGTTTACAATTGTATGAATATGAATCACATAAATATGAAACACTCGCCTGATTTTAAAATCGTGTGAATAAGTGTTGCAACATTTGATTTTAAATTGAGAGAGTATGATATGTGGCTTTTAAATCACGTGAATATGAAACTCTATATCGAATTAAAAATGCGAAAATACAAATCATGATGTGCAATTTTCAGCTCACGTAAATACGAATCACAATGCATAATTTTTAAACTACTTGAATACGAATCTTATTGTCTAATTTTTAAATCACGTATAAATATGAAAATCGATGTTTGATATTACAACCACATAAACTAATCACGACATTGTATTTTAGACTTGTGTGAATACCAATTGCATTTTTATTTGTGTTGCAGAGTTCTAACCAGATGAAATAAAAATTAAAACAACTCAGCTAAAGAATATTGCATTAAAAAAACATTGAGAGAATATAACTTAAGTAACTAATTATGTAATCAACCAGCCTCTGGGATGTAATACACAGATATGTAGTTAACATGAGACCCAGGGATTCTCCTTTTATATTGGAAAAATCTCTTCGACTAAGTGAAGCTCAAGACTCCTACTGGAGCAATTATGTTTGCTAGTATTATTTAATGTTAAATGTTTTGTTTTCTTTCCATTGTGCTGTGCATAACATAATTCCAAAAATTAGTTAACTATATGTTACTCAAATCTTCTTAAGTGAAAGTAAGCTTAACATGACACAAGACTTAATGTATGTTTTAATAGTCATATTTGAGTAATAACTGAACCTTTCCTACATAAAATTGATAACTGAGATTGCATTAGAAGATATAAAAATACATACTTGGCTCATTTAAGAAGAATTATAGGGACCATATTTATCTCAAGTGGGTGGGTATAGAACAAGACTCTTAACAATGATGATATAGTACGTAAACTACTGTGCAACCACAGCTTAGTACCTGTTTATGGTTGCATAAAATATATCTTATTTTAAGCCCTGCATTACAAATAATGTAATATACAGTAGAGAACCAATTAACCGGGATACTCGGGACGATCGCTATCTCGGATGTCTGAATTTCCCGGTTTTCTGGATCGGCCAAAAGTGCCGTTAATCGATGTTTTATCAAACCCAAATTACAAGGAAAAAGTTAAACATATTTAAAAATATGGAAAAAAGGAAAAGATCTCCTAAATTAAAAAAAATGGTAGAAAAATAACATTTAAAGGATAAAAACATTTGCAAATTTAGACAAGAAAAACAAGTTTAAAAAATACAAAATTTGCATATTTATTTTTTGATAATAATTAAAATCCCCAAATTAACTAATATAAAACAAAACCAATAATTAAAAAGTGCAATATATTTCATACCTAATTATACTGTGGGAGAGGATGAAAAGAAAGCTTATTAATCTAAATAAAAACAACACTTGAAAATTATGGAATGGAAACGATATTTAAAAAAGGCACTAACATAAGTATTAAAACCACCAAGAGACAGGATATTATAAAATAAACGGAATTTAAAAAAAAAAACTTAATGATAAAATTTATGAATAAAAAGAATTAATTTATTGAGTACAAAATTTATCCTAAAAGAAAAAAAATAAAAAAAAAAAACAACGGAGTGGAATCAGAAAAACAGAATCAAAATTTAAAAAAAAGATAAAAAAACTACTATCTTTTTTATAAAATTTTATTTTATTTATCTTCTTTATAAAATAACCGCATGCTTTTATTAACAAATAATTATATGCTTAAATTAATAAATAATCTTCTCCTTTATTTTATTTTTTTATTAAAAGACTATTTTTAACGAAAGCAGATGTGCAGAAACTTGAAGAATTAAATAATGCATTATCTGAAATAATAAAACAATTCACCATAATACATAACAAAACTGAGTAACTGAAGTGGATCATTTAAAATAAATCTCACACTTCATCTTGAAAATCAATACTCTTAGCCAGATGTTTCAAGTTTTCCCCACCCCCTCGTAAATCACAGAGAAAACGAAATCAGCTTGCCACTCCTTTAAGTTTGATTGATGGCAGCTTATCAGAAATGAAAATAAACACAGGAGGAAATAAAACATTTCTCCCTTCCCTGCCCCCTCTGTATCTAATTCTTTCAAATCCCCATTTCTAACCTAGCTAGACAAGGTCCATGAGATTGTTCACCTTCAAAAAGTCTAAAACAACTTCTGTATCTAATGATCTTCAAGGTCAGGGGAAGAATTGAAGTTCCTCTGGGCAAGTGAGGAGAAGAATTCTCCCCTTTCCCTCTACTCAACTTTAAGGATGAGTCAAATTTCCGCTCTTTTATAATCGTTATAGTACTTTAAAATAGCGGGGAAACCAAGCGAAATTCTTCCCGGTTTTCTGGTTTCTCAGTTATCTGGATACCGCATAAATGGTTCTCTACTGTACATTATAAAATTAGATGTAAAAGCACAAGCTTCACTATTAAGTAACTGACAAAAACTATTAATGAATTACATTTTTTTGATTTAAATAAACTAAATGTTTGAAATAAAAATCCTGATTGAAATTATTTGAAACAGTAAAAAATTAAAATAATAATTATTGATATTAATATTTAAGTCTTACTATTAGAAAGAACCATGTTTATTAATAATTAATGTAACAATAAGTTTTAAAATATTTAGAATTACCAGAATGTTTTTCATTTCAACCAATGCTACTGGTTCAGATGAATTTGCTTCTGTTTTTGATTGAATCTAAAAATGAATAAAGGTATATTTTAAAACTATTTTGAATAATAAAATTATTAACAAAATAACAACAAAATAACAACTGATACTTCAATAATTACTATTCATATTAAACTTTTATGCATGTTTGATTTTACAGCTAGGTGCAAATGTAGTAAACTTATCAAAAGAAAAACATAAGCTTTATTGTTTACTGATGTCTACTACATACTAAGCAAAAATTAAGACGGAAAACCTGACTGGCCTAAAAAACTTAAAAACACACACATTAGAAAAACAGCATACTCACTCTTTCAAAATCTTGCCGTACTTTTTTTTAACAGATCGATTTTAGTTTTACATTTATCTTGGTAAAATTGTTACAAAAATTTATAAAAAATTAAGAATTTTAATGGATATTGAACCATTAGAATTCACAGAATCATGATGAAAAAATCAATTTAATAAATTAAAATAGACAGTTTAAGAAGTCAAAATTTTAATCAACATAATTAAAAAAAATCTTATGTGTTATGACTTTGCTCAAACAGATATTTTTCATATTCCTTATTATCAATTCTGGGCTGAAAAAAACAAGGCTTGATTTGATTGATGTTGTAAAGGGTTATGACTCTTTGTGTTATGACTTTGCTTAAACAGATATTTTTCATATTCCTTATTATCAATTCTAGGCTGAACGGAACAAGGCTTGATTTGATTGATGTTGTAAAGGGAAAAAAGTGGAATCACAAAAGCAGGCACACACAACTTTTTTTTGATAGCCAGCTACAGAAACTTAAAAGAAAAATATGTATGGGTCAAATGAAATATGTATGTAAAACTGTATTTGTAAAAACTTAAGGTTTCAGTTTTATTTAGATTTTCATTGAAAGTAACATGTATATACTATATAAACATTATAATATGTAAAATTTGCAAAGTATTACATTTCCATGCAAGTAATGAAATCATAGCCATAAATAAAACTTATAAAAATAAACTATTACAATCAAGTTCAGAGTTGCACTAAAACAATAAATAAATAAAGAGCCATGATGACCAGTAAAAAAATATATATATATGCATATTTCTAATGAAGTGGTATTTTCTCCAAAGCAGAAAAAAAAAACTTTGTTTCGCATTTGTTATATTTAATTAAAATATACTTTATATATATTTTTTTAATATTTAAAACTGTTCAGAAGCCAAGTTTTTCGGCAGCCAGTTTCTGACAATGGGCTATAGGTTATGCATCCCTGATAAAAGGCATTTCTAAATAACTTTAAAAAAAATTTAAACAATAACAAGTTTAAGTGGAAAAGTGTAAAATTAGTAGTTAAAGAAGTATAAAGAGAGATAGATTAATTTCATAGTAAATAAAAGTGCTTTAAAGATATCCATTATTTAACAGCTATAGGTTGTGGAAGAATTGATGAGTAAAAAAGGAAATACATGAGCACAGAAATATCTCAAAACTTGTGCACTAGACATTAAAGTAATTAATGTATTTAAAAATAAAGGTTAGAATAAGGTAAAAATACTGTTGGAATTAATAAACTTATATGCATAATATTATAATATTTGAAAAAGGCTCTTTAAAGGTCGGTTGATGGTATAATAATAAGAACTTCACTTTTGAATTTGAAAAGGAATTTAAAAAGGATTTTGTTCATATTTTTGTCAAACAGGGTCTAATAGTGGCTTACAAACTTAAATATAATTTGAATTTTATGTAGTACCCCTCGTAAGTGACGTCTTTACATAAGACATTTTCAATTAAAGGGACAAGTCTGTTTGTCCAGTCCCTAAGAATCCTTAATCTATTTGTCTCCGAACAAGAGACACTCAACATAAGGAACACTGAAAAAATTTTCCTAATGTAAGGCAAAGGTATAGAAACAGAAAATAATGAAAAAATTCTTTCTCATCCAAGTGAAGTAAATATTTAAGGTTTTTTACACATAAAGCTAAAAAAAAAACTGAAAAGAGCACAAATAATAACATAATAATATAAATAGACAAACAATAGTAGGGATTCCATGATGAATGTTTCTAATTGTTGAAACTAGGAGAGATTCAAGGAAAAATAACAAATTACAATATTGATGAAAAGGTGAGTTCATTAATAGAGAACAATTTTGAATGAGATAGACAAATATAAGAAAGAAAGATAAGAAACAAGGGTGGTGAGAGAAGAGTGACAATCCTAGATGATGCAAAGGTAAAAAGAGAACAGATTTTTTAACATTTCGGAAAGAAAATCACTTCGTCAGTGAGTTTAATATATATAACTAAAAACACTTTAGTTCCCGATTTTTTAAACAAACTTGTGTAACATATTATTTAAATTAAATTTCTATAAGAACAAAGTTCTTTCTGTTCATATCATATATCAGTAGAAATGCTTTTTTTCTTTTTTGAATTTATAACTTTAAATTTTTATTTGATTAAAAAATATTAGCATACAACATTAGCATTTTTCCCATCATTCAAATCAAAACTGAACTGAACTGAAACTGGAATCATACAAATTATGTTATTAACCATAAAAAGTAATAGTGACAAATTGGGAGAGCAGCTGAATTTCTTGCAGTGGGTTTTGATTAATTATGATTCAAATATTTATTTTAAAATTGGATAAAAATAAATGTGGTATTATTAGTAGAAGACTTATTCTGGATAACTATTTGACTGTGTTTGTCGCTGATTTTTCTAAATTATCATTGAATAGAATAACTGTATTTGGTTGGAGATTTTTGGCGGGACAAGCTTGTGAAATAATCTAACAAGTTGGATTGAAAACTGCTTTTGAAAACCTTTTGGAAACTGCTTTCATTGAGTGTTATTTTTATTTAAATACAGAAAATTTAGAGCTGAATGGAAATGCTGGGGAAGTGAAAAACCTTTCAATAAAGAAATGGAGCTGGGAAAAAAAATTCTTATTTCAAAGGTATGAGTGTGTTTCCTTAGCTTATTGTGTGTACATGTGTATTTAGTTGAACATTGAAATATCAAAATGATTAAGAAGAAAACAAGACTATAGAGAAAGAGTTGTAGTAATTCTGATGAAATAGGGAGTAAAAAAAAAAGAACTAGAACTAAAAGAAAAAATGTAAAATAAGAGCATAAAATGAAAGAATTTCCTTTAAAGAGATAAAAATTAGAGTTAGGAAAGGAATGATTAAAAATTTCTAATGCAGTAATTTATAATATAGAAAATACAATTTCAGATGAAAATTCGTTAGATAAATATTCTAAACTCTTAAAAGCAATAGCACCAAACTTGCCTAGTGATTGCAGCATATTGCTGCAATCACCAATTGTTAAGGGTATCTGGGTTAGACACCAATCACAAGTCTTTTCAGCCAAAGGTGGAGCTAGACATAAAACATCGCGGATGAATAATTAATAATAATCAGTTGAGTTTGATGCTAGGAAGTAGAAGGGTAGGATGTAAGAGGGCCTCATTCTTTGATCCCATACCTATTTTATATTATCCAAATTATTATTGTAAATATATGATAGTTATATCATTCTTTGTTTAGTTCAATAATAGCTGTTCAGTGGTTAATTTCACATAATTACCAACCCCAAAATTATGTGTTCATAATGAGCATTAAACAATTGCCAAACAGTAATTAAAACAAGTGTCTGCTTAAGTTGTATAATTTATTTTGTCATTTAAAAAATTAAAAAAATTTTTTTGTTGAGGAAATTAAGTTTTAGATTGGTTTACTTTACTTTATATTACAGGATTTTTCTCTTTTATTTTCATAAAATTTTAATCATGAACTTGTGTTTATTATTTATAAATATAAAAAATTGTACAAGGTATTTTTCTAAACAATCAAATAAGTCTGATTTAAATAAAAAATATAATTTTAATCTATGTAAAAAATATATATATATTTAAAAAATATAATTTTTTTTAAAAATCTGATAACATTGATTTAAAAAGAAAAAAATCACGATTTTTATTAATTTTATCTGAAATGCTAATTTCAAAAATAATATTTTACGAGTTTCATTTTACATAATTTTAATAGAAATTAAGCTAAAAATGAACTAAATCTCATTATTTTCAACTTCAGAAATCATAAGTTTATGAAATCGTAACACATAATAAAGAATAACAGAAATGTAATAAAAACTAAATGTATAAAAAATAAGCGCAACCAGCATTTAACTTTTATAAAAAAAATATAAATAAATTTATAATTTAGAAATTACTAACTTTTGGCACAGGCTTCAAATGAATATTTCCCTTTTTAATAGCATTTATCATCTCATTCATTGCCTTTTGATGCTCATTGTCAACACCTGTTAAAAAAACATGAAAATCTACATATAATAATCCTGAAACCAACTGAAGATTGTCAAAAATATTGCAGAAAAGCGTATTTAAAACTTTTACTTTAAATTAAATAGTATTAATTTCACTTTTGAACTTGCCACCATTGGCACTTATCAACTCTAATTTTAGATAAGC
The DNA here is from genome assembly GCF_043381705.1 of Parasteatoda tepidariorum. Taxonomy (NCBI): domain Eukaryota; kingdom Metazoa; phylum Arthropoda; class Arachnida; order Araneae; family Theridiidae; genus Parasteatoda; species Parasteatoda tepidariorum. The sequence goes on from NC_092214.1 coordinate 56,264,927, forward strand.
TATTTTAGTAGCAATATAGCTTCCCTTTCCGCATCACAAATAAAATAAGAATAGTCAGCAAGAAGTATATGTTTAAAGTATGAAAAAACTACTTCATTTTGTGTGCTCCTAAGCATAATAGTATGAAAGAAAAAACTCTAAAAAAATTGCTATTATCCAACAGCAGCATTGCAAACTATTTTGAAAACTTATAAGAAATCAGGTCTACAGACAAATTTTACATTGAGCTGAAATTCTAGTTAATACTCTAGAATCAATAGTAATGTAGTAACAAAATCAGACCCCCACCATAAAAGTACAAACCACACATTACAGCAGAGCCTATTGTTTTAGTGGCAATATATACATATGTAACAAAATGAAAAATGCAGTGGTTATTGTGTGAAAATTAAAGAAGAATGATTTATAAAAAAAGGACCTAAAAAAATAGAATAATTTCCGATCAGAATAATATTCTGGTTACAACCACAAAAATTCATCATGCTTCTCTTTTAATTAGTATTCCAATTATTTTATGATAATACAAATGCTAAGAAAAAACTTTCCCTTCGGATATTTTTTCATTATAAATAAAGATAACAAAACAAATACTGTGGACATTTAATGTTTTGGACTCATTTAATAGTTTTATTAGGAAGACTACTATTAGCATACTTTAATTAAAATAAGGTGTTATTATTTTATTTAACACACATTTAATTAGCACATTTAAATATGCTCTTTAAAATATTGTATCAATCCTGGATTAATATGTACAAATTTTGGATTTTTATGTATAAAGCAAACTGCTTAAAATTGACTAAAAAATATAATTTTATTTTTAACTTTGTTTTTGCTATTATATATTTTGTTACTTTTAGCTTTGTTTACTACTGAAAATTCATGTAAAAATTATTTTAAATTATAATGCAAAGTATTAGTCTATTTCAAAATGTATTTAAATTTCAAATAATTTGAAATAAAAAAAATGACTTAAAAATTATTTAACCAACGTGCAAATAATAAGCATAGAAAAATAACTACACTCAACAATATCTTGAAAGAAATTTCTTTTCATTCAAACAAAACAATAAATTAATTTAGAATTTACATTTGTGATTTAGTACACAAACAAATGCAAAAGTTTAAAGATACTTCTAACATTTGGTTAGCAATGAAAGCCCTTTGTTGATTAAAAACTAAGTGATAAAAAGAAAAAATTTGAAGAAATTGCTTTCAATGAACAAATGTCATAACCATAAACACAATTTTACTTGTCATAATATATTTTTAAATAAAAAGTTTTAAAATTTTAATTATCGTTGTCATTGCATTATGGAATAAATAGTCAGATAGTTCAAAATATAACTTACATCTTAATATCTAAAAAATAATACATAAAAAAACCTTTAAGAAAAATCATTTTAAATTTTATAAATTTGATTCTGATTGCAAGAAACCTAATGCTACCATTTAGAAATTATCTTAAAATTCATGTAAAAGATAAATGTGCCACAATTTTCTTTAAACTATTCAATAACTGACGCGCAATTAATTAAAACGTATTTTGTTTTTCTCAGGATTAACAAAATTGAAATGTACATCAAATTACAATGCAAAACATCTTTGCTGATTGAATTTTTTTTTAACAAATAATGAAAATGCAATTTAAAAAAAAGAATTAATAGCATTCGAAAGTTACTAATGTTTCCAATTTTTGTAGTAAAAAAAACTAATTGCATAAATTATAAAACTTTGTTTTCTCCTAAGTTCATGAAGCTCAATGAGACAGAAGACAAGGCCATTTTTAAGCAATTAGTTTTGTATAAATACCATATTTTCCCAAATTAAATAAAATGACTCACAACTTCATAAGTTCCCTTCAAATTACCTAAATTAAAATGTAAAATAATAAAAAAAAATTATAAAAATGCCTTTTTGAGATACATACCTTCTTGACAAGGCACTGATATTTTTCTAGATGGCTTTTTTGAAGCATTAATAAATGTTATTAAAGATCTGGAAAAAAAAGAAATTACATATGAATAGATTTTTTTACATATTTAAAAACATTTGACTTCTCTCAGAAATTTATTTTTAACATTATAAACCATAAAATTATAAGTAAACTTTCTCTCTTTTATGTTTTGCTTTTTTTTTCATTTTTAAATCATACTAAAGAAGTCAGTTTACAACCAGAGTAAGCTCTGGGCACTAGTATTGTTACTATCATACCACCCAATGTGTTACAATATCCATAATAGTTGAAATGTTATTAAATCTTCAAGAACTATGTTTCAAGCTAACTTTTTTTCAGTCAGAAAAGTAACTTCTTGTTAATCTGAGAAGCCCTGTATTATACAGAGATAAAAATTTTACAAACGTTTGATTAAGATTGAATTTAAGATCTAGAATAATTTATAAACTTTCATGGAATACTGAGACAGCAATCTTGCCAATATCATCACTAACATATAGTTTGATGATGTAGTACTGTACTACATACTATGTATAAATAGAACGACCAGAAAAATGAGGCAGAAAATTTTTTTTCAGAAAAATATGCTTGTTTACTAAAAAAATTTAGTTTTTCAGAGAAGTCATACTGTGTTCATGTTCTACAACTAATTATACAGATACATCTACGTTATTGCATCTGTTCTATTCTATTCTGCAACTCTATTTGGCTCCATGTGTTGATAGTTCATTTTTCAATGTTACTATTATCTTTGTAAAACAAAAATAAACAATAAATATGCACAATTATCAAAATGTGCAGAAATAATAAAGGCAGTACCCACTTTGAGATAATAAATTCAAAATAAAAATGACCAAACAGCTACTATTTAAATAAGTCGAATTGCCTTTTTTAAATGTGTATATATATTATTTAATGAAATATTCACTAGCAGTTTTTATAAATTAAATAAGAAAATGAATAGAACAAAATCAGCTGTTCTAGAATACTGCCTTCAACAACAAGATAAATCACATCTATACAAAGATGCTAAAAACAGTTGTGTCAGGTAGAAAAATATTAAAAAAGTAAAAATAATACATAATATATAATTAACATGCAGTAATTTTGGATAATACCCACATTAAATACTATGTTCAACTTGCAAAGGTTGCTTTAAAGCAGCTTTAAAATTTACTCAAAGTAGGAAAAATGCATTTGTAAGCATTAATTTATATCATAAATCAAAATAGCTATAACTTTCTTGCTTCTTCTTATTTTCTCCTTTTCCCTAAATCTTCAGCTCCCAGTTATAGAGCTTGGGCTACTCTAATTCTAGGAAACATCATTCTAATTGTTGGCTTCTAACAACCTCCCATTTGCTTTCTTGAGCAATGCATCTGAAGTTTGGGGTGCAACTTTAATTTGCATTTCTTTCATCTCAGCTTTCTATTCCATCACTTCGATTAATATTAACTTGCATATGGACCAACTATTTTCCTATTTCCATTTCATTCCCTTTCCTAATTATAAATTTGATGAACCATTCTTTTTACAGTATCATAGAGAATGGGTTAGAAATATTTAGTATTTCTTTAATCACCTATAATTCATATTTATATGAAATATTAAAATAAAATTTCATATAAATGTAATTAATTTTTATAATTTTTTGTGTATTTAATATTTTTAAATATGTAATAAAATAGCTTTTCATGTACATGTTAATCTAAAATAAACGACAATTTTAGGGGGAAAGTAAAGAGCTTAATTACATAAATAACATACCTGTTTAGTGAAGGTTAAAATTACAAAAAGTGAAAAAATTTCAAGGGGGTGAAAACCATTTTTTAACTTTAAATCACATTTATTTATTCACCAATAAAAGTTAAATGATGTTTAAATAATTAAAAATTAACATTCATCAATCAAATCAATCTTTGAAAAGGCAAAAAAAAATTGAAAGTGAAAGAGGAACAATAAAAAATGAGTTAAATGCCATTAATACACAATAGTTTAAAGAAATAAATAAAAATAAAAATAAGAGGTTTCTTTTTCTAGGCAGATAGTTTCTTTGAATCAGTAATAGAGTTGTTGTTTTTATTTTTTACAATAAATTAAAGATCAACTGTTTACATCAAATTTTTCATTAACATTTAATTAAAATTTCTTGTTAATACAAAGCCAAAACTAGACAAAATAAAACAATACACCACAGCACAAAAGTGAATTAAGATGATAAAAATTTTCTGCTTTCCCAGTTCTTTTTTTCCTTTTTTTTTCAATCTGAAAGTTTTGAGCTAGTTTTGAGTTTTTGTATAACTGTATCATGGTCGAATTCCATCTTCCAACACACTGCTGATAATTTATTTCTCCAACAGACTGTTTCGGTTTTCCAAAACCTTGTTACTATTATTTAAAGAACCCCTATTTGCATCCATATACTATCAATTATGATAATTATTTCATTAATAAAATAATTTCAATTATAAGCAATAATAAATTTATCATAAAATACCAAATGATAAACATATTGATAATAGATTTAACATGAATTAAAAATAAATGAACATTAAATGTGTCCTTATCTTACAATGATTTTTTTCTCTATTGTCTTTATTCAATTAATATTATTGTCAAAATTCATCAGGTTCAATTATACTAATTCAGAAAAAGACATTGCCATAGTAGAATATGTGGGAAAAAATGGACAGGAGTTTAGAAGCCTGTATCATATTCTCAAATAACAATGTCTGTGTCGATTACTGTTTCTAGAAGATAACTAACTTTGGAGCAATTCGCCAGTTTTACAACAGTATTTTTTTTTTAACTAGGCCCCTTTTTCCAAGAATTGGTCACCATTTTTTATTAAAATAGTAGCTTCTTTGCTGTTTATTGCAAAAATAGTACACATAATTGTCGTGTCTAAATTTTAGTTGCAAACAGTTGTATTTTTAGTTGCCACTAGAGGACCAGTAAAATGATTGTATTCATAAGTGGAAATTATTTTAACGCTTAAAAAACTGCTTAGGTTGGGGTAAACTTTCTTTAATTGTTTTTATACATTTAACTAAATTTTAAAAGATTTTTTTAAAAAATTGAACCATATGTTCTTTGCTATTTTGGATACAGAAATTTGGTTAAGCTTTAAAGAGAATGATGCCATAAAATTGCGACAATAATTAACCAAAATAAAAAAAAGGAATTTTCAGCATTTGGAAAAATTACACAATTACAATCAGTTAAGAAAGAAAAAAATAACTTTAAAATAAAAAGCTTCTGCAAATTTTGTTATTTAAAAAAACTAATGAAAACTTAAGTAACATCTACTTACTTTATAGGATTAAAAGAGGGTGGTGGGGGTGGAGGTGGTGGTGGAGGGATAGATAATGATTGATCTACAGGAACATTTAATTTTATATTCAAAATTTGCCGTTCAAGTTCCCTGACTATTGAAATAAAAAAAATGAAAATTAGACAATCAAAATAATTCAAAGTTTTAAGAGCAATATGATAAAAGCAATTACTTCTGCTACGAAGAACATTTTTTTGTTTCTCTATGATGGTCAAAGTTGCTGCTACATCTCGTGTAACAGAATTTTCATCTTTAGAGTTCTGATTGTTCCCATCACAGATTTCTGTATTACAGCTTATTTGATACTAGAAAAAAAATATCTACGTAACATAAAATATATAATACAGAATGAACACATTAGTTTTGTTGTTTTATTATACAGATTAAGCTGTAAAGTACAATATAATGTTCAAAGCTACTTAGTTCTTACATAGAATATTAGTTACTGAGCATAGAAAAGTGACTAATTTTATAAATATGTATTTAGGTTACTTAAAAGATGTTTAAAATTTTAAAGCTTAAGCTGTACAAAATTTAATATATTGCTTGTTTTCTGATTAAATAAAAATCTGACACTAAACATACTTTCTTTGAATAACAAGCATTAAGATATAAAGATTTAGAAACATAATATTTTCTAACTTAAATTGTCTGCTTTAATAAGTGAGCACACATGATGTCCACCTTTTAGACTATTTAAATTGCCTCTTAATACATAAAAATCCAATCTTTTGATGAAAAATTACTGACACTGTTCCACTATTTTTTATTTTATGCACAATGCATGTAAGAATTTATGTTCAACTTTCATTCAAATAGTTTATTTAAACACACAAACTGATTTTCAGGGTGGTCACTCAAATCAGGTTTCAAATTTTCTTGTTTTTTACAGGTTTTCCAGTAAAAATCCTAAAATTTTCAAGTCAGCATGTTTCCTTTTTTCTTTTTTGATAAAGTGTAGATGGGTACAAGAAAAGTGTCAATATTACTAAAATTTTATTTAAAATGTTATTTTTTTAATATATCATCTTGAATTGATGGAGAAAATAATATGTTTAGCTTGTAGAATATATTGCTTTTAATGAATAAAAAAATTCTTTTAAAATGCTAAGTAGTTTCTGCACAAAATGTATCAAATAGCAAACTATTGTATACTATAAATTTCAATTTTTTTTTAACTAATATTAAATAAAAAATACTAAATATTTATTAAAAGCTAACTTTTGCCTGAAATTATCTTTAAAAAATGAATTTTATAATTGTGTGCAGTCATCCCCATAAACCATTAACATTGAGTCCTAGAACGTGAAGAAATGATCATTAGATCAAAAGTTATTCAGGGAGATTCATTTTTTATTTTGCACTCTGTACATATATTTATCTAAAAATAAGTGCACATATTTAAGAAAATAAGGAGAACATAAATCAAAATTCATAATAAATTATAAGTTAGAGAGATTTTAAATTTCTATTTAAAGTAAATAATATGAAAATATCTATTTTTTTAAAAAATAAAATATAAAAAATATACTTTTTTGCACTATATTAAATTTTGTCTGCTTTGTATTTGAACTTTTAATTTGTCAGCGATTGTTAAACAATTGCAATACTCAATTTTAGTTTTTTTCTTCCATTTCTTCTAGTTTCTTCCTGTGTCCTGAAAGAAACATTTCTTCCAGACAAAATGCCAACCATGCTTACCCTTTTCTTTTCTTCCCCTTATTGTTCCCTTTTGGCAATACAATACTTTAAATTGAATCCTAATCATTTTGAATTCTTGAAATTATAACATTTCCTTAAGTACATAAATGCATGTTGAAAATCGTGTAAAACATAAAAAAATCTTGTCATTCATCTCTTATGTAATCTAGTAATACACATAGTTTATAAAAAAAATATAACATCTGCTTTTTTTCTGTGCTGTCATTAATATCTTAAAAAACTCTTTTATTTATGTTTTTACAAATGCACAATTATTCTCCTTAAAAGAAACAACTAAGTTTTACACTATTTTTTTAATAGCAAGCATAAGTTTTAATGGCCCAACATTTTATTTGTTAATTGTTATAAAGAACCAAAGAGAAAAATCTCCTTCAGAACATGTTGGTCTGATAAAGAAATGTAGAGCTGTATGACTAAAATCTATTCCTTGGAAAAAAGTATAGAAGCAAAATGATGTGTGAAAAAAAAATTGCGATAAAACCTGTATAACAGTGTAATATTCTATTTATAAAGTATTGCATGAGGATACATGTTCTTTTACTTATTGTTATGTCACCAATATCATATGTAATATACTTGACTACCTCATAAATTAAAAAAAATCACTTAAATTATTGAAACTCTAAACTTACAAGATTTTTTTCTAAACTTGAATCATCAGATGTAATCTGTGAATCTATAGCTCTTACAACAGCTAAAAGGATAGAAATTCAAAGCTTTAAGACATACATACATTATTAATTAAAGTAGTGTTTAAATCCCCTCTAGCCCATATTAATTATGTAGTTTATCATTTAACAACAATATAAACTACAGTGCTTCATATATTACTGCATAAACATTACCATTTTCCAAATTAAATTTTTTTCAGGAATAAAACTATTTTTGCTTTGTAAATAAAACATTGCTATTAAATAAAATAGGAAGTACAAAATAATTTCAATTGTGATTACATACTAGCTTTTCTTAAAAATATGTTTCTTGAGAATATTGTTACAGTAATAAGCAACTACTATTCTGATACCAATTATTTTAATTTATTTCACATTTGAAAACATGTCTAAAAATATTTAATAAGAATTACATTCTAAACTCAATATAACAAGAATTTAAAAATTAATACAAGTAATGAACCATGAATTTCTGAACCAAACTCATTACAATTCTCAATATTTTGAAATATTATTTGAACTTGCATTTTGTACATTACTTTTTATGAAGTTTAGCTTGTGAAACTTGATTATTCTTACACATATGAATAATAAACTTTTTTTTAATGGTTTAGAAGCATATTTCAGAAAACTATTCTATTTACTATTTTCAAATTATAATGCTTTTAAATCATTACTGCAGCACGAAATAAATTTGCTATAAATTTGCCCTTTTAAAAGTGAGTACTCTTTCTAAATACTCCCAACAATTTAATAATCTCAGCAAGTTAATGTTGGAACCTCAACCCTGGAATATGAAATCATTTATAAGTAAAATAGATAAGATTACACAAAGCTAAATTTTAAGTAGAAAAAGTCTAGCTATGCCAAGGTGGCTGATCAGGTAGTGCCCATCTATACTTCTGCAGCATCTGGTGGGCATGGGATGCAAATTTCAGTAAAGTGCCTGGGGAAAAGAGGCTAGTCTGACTTACCTTCGTGGGAAATTTTGGTATTCACTATATTCACATTAAAGGATAAATAGCTGAGTGGCCAGTTAAGCGAAGAAGAAATAGAATCTTGGTTTGCAACTTAATATTCAAAAATGCTGATCACTGCACCAACACTGCTTTTAAAAAGAATAGTAGATACATTTTATTGCTCATTAACTAGTTATCATTTAGATTCTTACTCAATTATACTAACTGCTTCACCAACCGAGTCCTTAAATGACTATAACGCTGAATGTATTTTACTGTTCAATAACTGGTTCTTGTAACTCATAAATGTAAATTTAAGTATTAGATCGCCCTCATCAACGAAACTATAGTCATACATATAGGTAAAATTATAACTATGAAAGTTATCATTATCAAAATTATACTACAGTAGAGAACCGATTATCCGGAACGATCGGGACCATCGCTATTCCGGATAACTGATTTTTCCGGTTTTCTGAATTGTTACAAAAAGCCGTTTTTTTTATTGTTAAACCCAACTAAAAAAAAAAATTTTTGGAAATAATCTTAAAAAGAAAAAACGATTAAGTAATACACTAATGATTATTTCCAAAATAATGGTAAGGTAAGCATCTTTCAAAAAAGAACGAAAAATCCTAAAATCTTATGAGGTAAAAAGAGATTATTTTTTTTTAAAAATGGCTAGAAAATTTTTCGAATTTCGTTCCGGTTTTTCGGTTTTCTGATTTCCGGATAACGGGTTCTGTACTGTATAACACAACAATATAAGGTGAATTTTTGAGTAAAATATTCAAATTGTCAAAAACAAGACATTTAACAAATTTTAAGCATAGAAATTTTTACAAAATGTAGAATAATTAATTTGAAATATGACTAGATTACTTCATTAAGACACAAAAAAAGTTTCATGCATGGAAAATATTTCATTTAGGAAATAAAACGGAGCACATATGTACCATTGGTCAAATCATTTAGTTGAATGCTACTTTTTTATGACATTTCTTTTATTTTTATTTTATTTTCAGAACTTGAAACTTTAATCCAATATCAAAACATATGATTAACACCAGATTGAATAATTATACATTTTCCATAAGTCAAATTTGTTAAAAGCTGCTTCAAGTTTTAAAGAAAAAAAAACTAGTTCAGTATAAAAATTTCTCAACATAAAGAGTTTACTCCAACTAAATTACTAATATCTTACAGTTGTCTGCAGAATCCCTGACAACAGCAGAAACCTATATCCATTCCATCGTTAATAAAAAAATATTAATTGAAATCTTTGGCCAAAAAATGGGTTAACCTCATCCTAGATAACAAGGAAAATTAAAGTTTCTAATATGCATATTTATAAATTCTAATATGAAATTAAATGCATGTATTATTAAATTTTTTTAGATTTGTAAAAACCCCAATAGTTTTAAAAATATAGAAACAGTCAATTTAACTATACTTACTTACAGTCATAAAGCACTTCCAGAGATTTCAATTTTTCTGTAGTACATTTATGCTCTCTCATTTCTTGTTCATACTATTAAAAATAAGGGAGATGAAATATTGAGAGAAAAGAATAACAAAACACATGTATAGAATAACATTTAAAAAACATGAAAATAAAATATCAGAAATTTAAAATTAACATGCATTCTGATTCTCTCAGATCGCTATCATATAGTAAAAGAATTTGATTTGAAGTAAAAAAATAGCCATGACATCTCCAAAATAAAATATACAATAGTCAAAAATTAAGAAATAATAAAAAGCCAAGAATTATGACTAATCACAAATAAATTTAATGGATTAAATACTAGAGATGAACACATCAGTTAAAGTTTCTGCAAAAATGGAAATTTCATGCTGTTATCCAACATTCAAAATTTAATTTTTACTTTAAGAAAAAATTACTCCCTTTAAGTAAATAATTACATCATTGAAATGAATTTTACAACTGAATAACAGATCAGAAATACTGTTTTTACGGATCGAAATGCCTGCTTCAAGAATAACATCTAGAGAAAAGTCAACAAAAAGCAAACTTATGACAAGATATCTTACAATATAGAAACTTATTACTCTCTTCTTTATTCTTTAATTATCTTAATTTGGAACACAGTAATAGCATTAAAATTTTAGCAAAGTGTTCAAAAAAGTGCTAATTTTGGCAAATAAACCAAACATTTTTAAAAAATTTAATACAACTTAGTTTTTTAAAAGTAATTAAACAAAAGAAAATGACATTATGGTAGGATAATATAGGGAAAATAAAAATAAGTAAATCAATAATAAAGCATTTCATGGAAGAAGAAAAATGAAAGAAAAAAAACTTACTAATTTTTTTGCAATTTCAAAGTCTTCCTTCAAAAAGGTTTGCTTTTCAATTTCTTTGTTTAACTTTGTTTTTAACTCTGCAATTTCTGTCCTTAAACCTAAATAAGTGTGAAAGAAGAATACAAAAATAACACAAATAATGCCAAAGATTCATTTCCTTCATTTTTAAGTTTTCTTTCAATTACCTTTATAATCCTTTTGAGAGCAAAAAACAAAAAAAATAATGCAAATTCAATATGATATTTTGTAAAACCACAATATAAATTAAGAAAAATTATTAATATAGTAATTAAAATAAACCAGGGCTATTTAAAATATAAAGATCCTATTTCTAAAATAATTTAATTTTGAATGTAGAAATATACATTAAGAAAGAAACTATGAAATGAATTATGACGCATTGAAAATAGTGAGAAATTAACAATTGTTAGTTATCTTTAAAAAAAAAAAATTGCTTTAAATAAACTAGAATTATAATCTATTCCCAGTTATTTAATTAGTGCCTACACTTTAAAGGTCTGCTTAAGCATTTTTGTCTTTTAATAATCTTACAAATAAACAATACACAATTTACAATAATTTAACAATATTAAACTTTATGTAGATTTTAAAAGCTTAAGAGTCAAAAAAGGCTGATTAGATTAAGGTAGTTAAGTTACTAACTCAATGTAGGCTAATCAAATAGTAAAGAAAAACTCATGTTAAAATCAAAAAATAATATGCATATTAATAATAAGAATAAAATGTTTATAACCAAAAGCTTATTTCACTAGACTTCAATGTTAGAACTTGATGACTTTTTGTTAAAAAAAATGAAGTTTCATTTCACCCTTTTTTCATATTTTACAATATAAATTTCAGAAAGGATTTCAGATTATTCATTAAAATGAAATTATTTACTATGTAAATAAAAAAATGCAATGGAATTAAAGGTTTCACTTTGAAGTAAATCAATAAACTAAAATATATATATCTGAGAAAATTCACACGTAGATCATGTATTTTTAAATAAATATAAGAAGCTTCAAACCCCCATTTTATTCAGTTTTTGTGTCTTAGTTTATTATAGTTAAACTTAGTTCATGGTTATGTTTAATCAGATTCTGTCTACTGAGGCAATAAACTTTCAATTTTGATAACTAACTTTAAATACAAATAATGATTATTTTTAAAATAAATGTTTATTTCAGAACTGTATAAGCAAGTTTAATTACTTGAATTAAAGTCATTCAAAATTTCAAGTTCAGACTCATTTTCACAACCATCACAATCACTAGTACCATTCATTTTATTCTCCACCGTAAAAGAGGTTTCACAAGCTGGATTGCTTCGTAACATTTGATTTTCTTGAAAATACTGCAATTAAACATATTATTTAAAAATCAAAATTATTTGTATTTTTTGCATAAGCACAAACATGAATGGACAGAACATGACAAACAAGAGTATCAAGGGACTTTCTTTTAAGGAAGGAAAATTTTTAGAAAAAAAATATTTTATTATTTTTTTACATCATTTAAAGCATCTATCTAGCTGAAGATTTCATAAATAAAAAAAATCCTATAACATGTTTTTTTAGTCCAAATATCAGTCAGATTTGCGAATTAAGTTTTAATTTGGAATAATTCTATTTCTTATAGGTTTATTCAATATTTTATTTAATATTTTAACTTCTTAAATAGCTTTAGAAAAATAATTTACTAAACAACATTGATTTAATATAATATAAATTTTATATAACATGTAATCAGTTCAAGTTTGTAAACTTCAATATTTTTATTAACATTTAACAATCCTAACACAATTTTTTGAGAAAAAAAAATCGATGAAAATTTCACAATTGTAAAATCAATCAATATAATAACTAAACCTATTATTAAACCTCATTTTTCAAGGTCAGAACCAATTTACAATATAAATTATGCCTATTTCTAACTACAAAATGGCTAATTTAAAATACTATACTGAGTATATGAATTTTAATTTCATTTTAAAATAAGTATTTTTAATAGAATTTGAATGGAATTAGTCCGAATAGTTTCTGAGATGTAGGAAAAATGTGCATTATATATGATTGAAAAAATTTTTGACCATTAAATTAAAAAAAAATATAAAGGAATTATAAAAAATATTATTACTTGGCAAAGGATAAAAAGGTGCTTTGTTTTTATTTCGCACGATGTATCACAACATATAAATATGATAAAATATAAATGATTATATAAAATAAAATAGAAATGACTAAAATTAAAAAACAAAAATTGCTTTTAAAACTACCTTGTTTTGAATAAAGTTATTCTTATAGATAAAAACATTTTTAAAACACTATTTTGGTCCTGCAGTTTAGTCGTTTGAAGTAAATACAAGTATATAAATTTTTCAGTTGTGATTGCTTTCCAAATAAAATTAAAACCTAATTCCTTATCAAGTTATTTATAAATTTTAATAGTAAAGTGTTTACTCACGTTTTTAGATAGATATTAATTTATTAAATGTAATTTTTTGTTTTTGTTTTATATAATTTATTAAATTTGGTTCATTGCTTTTAGCACAGTTTTAATCTAAAAGAAAATTATCTTACTCTAGTTGCCCTTTTAATAGCCATATTAGCAGCTTCAGTTTCCATATCACATTTTACCTTCAAAGCACTAAATTCATCAACAACAGCTTCAGACACTATAGAAAAATTTATAGGCAAGGAAAAAAATAACTTATTTCATTCAGAGCAAAAGTTATTGGCATAAATTATTAAGAAATATTAATAAACAAATGCAGTGGGACTTCTATTTAACAAACTTCCATTTTTCGAAAAATTTTTTAGGAAAAGAACATTTTAGAAATTTCTATGTAAAATAACATCCAAATAGCAAAGTGAATTTTCTATTTAATAAATCTTTCTTTGAGATCCACTTTCCCTATTTCCCAGAATATTTCAAACTTGTTAATGTATTTTAGGTTGGAAATTATTTTCACCTGATATATTATCAGGTGGAAATAGCTTACTATAGCCTTAATTTACAATCCATATTTTACATTTGTGAGAAAGTTTAAAAGTTTAATTTTGGAAATTTTAATTTTGTTTATTATATATATATTATTTACTACAATATTACTTATAATGGTTAGTCTGAAGTCATTCAGTGTATGTTACAATAATATATTAAGATATTCAAATGGTATTTGAAAAAAAACTAGTATAAATAAAGAAAAAAATTCTTCTGTGGAAAAAATTTGCAATAAAAATGCATATTTTTTTACTTGGTAGCAACATGTGAAGATTTGAAGAATCTGTTGAAGATAGAAAGTAATAGAGTAGGACAGTATAAATAGATGGTGATCAAACACAGATGATAGTAAATCAGATACGGAAAATAAAATAATTACAATTGCAGAAGAGAACAGATGCGAATGCATGTAGTGAAATGATGGTGGATTTGATTGGGAGAAAATAGCTGTATTGAGTAAACAGAAGTGTAAAAAAGGTATTACAGATATATTTAAACCATCGTTATTTTAAGTTCACCTATTTTTTTAATGAAATTATCAATTTACTGAATATGATTTGTTTTAATAAATACTGATCTAGTTCGGAATTTAATGCAGAGATCGCCAAAGATAACAAAGTTCATGCCTGATTTAACTAGCTTTTTGAGCATTTATAATGAATTTTGTTGAAAACCAAACCAAAATAAAATTTCTACTTTGCAGTAAAGAAAATATGAGTAAAAAAGTTGATAACACATACAAAACATTTCAGCCCCAAATAGATCAATGGGATATTTCAAGTATAATTAATCAATTTTTTTACATTTTAATATAGAAAGTTGAAATTTTCTACCCAAAAAAGTAAAGGTATAAAAAAGATTGCAAACCCTTACTGCTGCCAAATTTTTTTATTGCTGAGACCAACATTTATGATTTTTGCTAAAAAATTTCAGTAACGGTAGTTGCCGAACATAGTAAAACCAATAAAGTTATTAAAAAATTTTTTTATTATTATTCTTTATGTTGTAGTGGTCAAAATAACTTCAAATAAAATTTTAAAAACTCAGAATGATATATTAAAGCATAAAATTGACTATCACTTAAAAATATTGTTTGTAAAAATCGTAAGAGTTGGCAGATCCGTATTAGTAGATATTCAAAATAATATATATGAAATTTAAAAAAGAACTGGTGTCACTGAATTGATTAAATATAAAAAGTAACACGCATTAAACTTAAATTTGAAAAAAAATGTGAAAGTTTATTAATCATAGAAAGTTTTTAAAACAAATTCAGAAATATAGGAAAATGCCTAGCACATTTTAGGTGAAGTATGACACAGCAGAACAAAGGGGATGATGGGAGTAAAAAATATTGTGGAAAAAAAGTGTGACACCATTTATCAATATCCCAAGCCTTTGAATTTAAAGTTAGAATAAATTTCATAAATGTGAAGTCAAATTACTTTTAACTTCAATTTAATAATAAAAAGCAAGAATTTATACCAGAATGCATTCGTTCAAGTAATTCATCTTTTTCTCTAACCTCTGCAGCTAATTTGGTACACTAAATACAGAAAAACATGATTCTAGCAAATGATAATAAAAGACCAAAGGTTTAATTAAAAGTTTATTATAACAGAATGTTGACACTCATTATTTTATTTACTTTGGAAAGATAATAGCACAAAATTTTACCCTTACTTAATGGGAAAACATACAACTATATATTACTCGATAACTATATAGAAAGAATTAATAAGTATATAACAATTATACATAGTTACTTGTTTATAAATACTTTATTTGTTAAAGTTTCCATCATCAAAAATAATCTCAAAAATATGTATATTTCATTCGATCTTAAGAACATCTTTTTTCTTATGAGAGTTGAAAGTGATTCAGGAGTTAAGATGACTATGAAAAGTTTTAACTTGTAAAAAATTAGATTAATAAGTTTTTCTCATAACTAAACAATGGAAGCTTTCTCTCTCTCTTTATAAATATATGTATGTGTAAACCTTTTCTATGTGGCAAAAATTATAAGGGGCCCATAGAATAAATTACTAACACCACATTTTTATACATAACTTTGTTTTATTCCGTGATTTAAACTGCTTGCAAAACTGGTTTCAGAACTTAAGTATTGAAGAAGATAAAGTTCTTGCTATTGGAAGTAATTAAGAACAGTACAGAGCAAGACAAGAAAGAGCAATGTTTTCCCTTACAAATAAACAGGAGATATCAGATTATTTTCTATACTACTGATTGGTTTTTATACTTCTTTGTCTATAATATAGCTTAGAACTCACAGCGAAAAACACTGGCACTATTGATTAGAAAACCTCTATGATAAAAAACTATTTATATTGGCTTGTTGGCATTACATATTTGAAAGAATCTTCAGCTTAGTGGACAAAGAATTGCTTGTCCTGTCATTCATTGAATCATTTCAATGTATTCAGAGACAAAACTCTATTTAGTAAAGTATTAAGGTAATAGTTCATAATAAGATCTCAGAAATTAAAAACAGGAGTTAGAAAATGAGCATTCTATAAAAGCACTAAGAAAATAATTTCTACTTTAGATGGAAAGAATTTGTTAATTCACACCGATTATCAGAGTTATGTGTTGATGTAGAGACTTTTGGAAAAGACAACTGAAAGAAGAATACACTGCCTGAAACCAGGGAGAGGACATCATGCTCAAAGCATCCATTTTGTATGCATAAAGACATGTAAGCCTTTCATGCACAAATAGGATACAGTAACGATGAGATTAATAAATACAAAGCATTCAAATTTAATATGCTGTTTAATGTTAAGAACAGGCTTTCTTCATCTATCAGAGCTAATAAGCAATATAATGATTTTAAACTATGACATGACTTAAAAGCAATACAGGCATAATCAACAAGCTTCTAATGCCACCATCAAAGCATTTATGGTACTTAACTAAAAAATAGTTCTCTCTATTTTCACACAGATTTTATTTTTTTACACCACAAAATCAGCTCATTGCTTGAATATTGTTTCAAATTCATCCATGTACAGACTTTGAAAGTCTAGGGAACAATTTAACTTCTTTTAGTCTTAACCACAGTACAAAACTATAGTCTTATTGGGCCTAAAGTTTGGGTCTTGTTTAATAAATGAGAACAGACTCCAACTGGATAGGAAAACATTAAAGAATGGTATAAAAAACCCAAATAATTCTGATAATTTGAGTCCCAAAGAAGATGAGACTTATGTTCAAATCTCAAAGTAGTGAATAATCAGTTGGAACAGAAAAGGCTATGAAACCAATTCAGGACTCAACTAGTGTTAAAAATAATGACATGCAAAAACAATTAAAATTGCAAAACATTAATTATCATCACAAATGAATCTCTTATTTTCAAATATAGATTACATAAAATTTGAAAATATTATAAGAATTCATTTGATTGGTTGTAAGATGTAGAATCAAGATTATTACCATACTTATTGATAACTATATAATGCACGTATCTGTATAATAAACTATCTTACATTAAGAAGTTGTGTCCTGATTTCAGTGAGTATGAAAAAGAAATGACTTACAGGATAAATCAGTTAATCATGTTGGATAAAGAGGAGTCAAAATAAAGGTAATCTAATACAAAATAAAACATATTTCAAAATATATCAAGTCCTCTTCATATACAAATGACTTAAAATTTTACACACATTCAAATATTATATTGCAAGACGAAACATAGAAAGGATTACTCATAATTTTTTTTTTCAAAAAGTTATTGTACAGCCTAATGCAGACATATCATAATTTATAATGAATTTAATAATGAATTACCTCTGCTTGAAGAATTTCAGTTTGGGTTTTCTCATTTTTCAAGTCTTTCAATACTGAAAAATTAAAACAAATCAAAGCCTTAGCAAGCTAAATCATAAAATAAAATTTGCATATAAATGTTGCAACTTTATTCGTAAAATGTTAGAATAAAACAGACTAAAAATAATGAATATTAATGATAAAAAAATTAATTATCTGGCTTAAATCAGACCACACCAGCTTTAAGATTATATTATATATACATATACATATATATATACATATATACATATATATACATATATATATATATACATATCATAATAAATAAAAACAGAAAAACACGAAGAAAATTAAGAAAAAATATCAAATAGATTTTCTTTACCTTTAGGTATGCTAACAGAATGGAAATGGGGTGTTTATAATTACTTTAAAAAATTTGTTTTCAATAATAAGGACAATTTAAATAACAGTAACAATTCAACAAATTTTTCCAAAATTGTTTAATCTATTAAGCAACTTCAAAAAAATTTTGTAATTATTCCCATAGACAAAGCTAACAATAATTATACAATCTTCTGTAAAAAATTCTATGTTGAACTTTTAAATACGGAATTTAAAAAAAAGTAAAAATTTTAAACTTAGTAATTTAAACAATATTGTCGTTAAAAAAATTTTAGCTTTATATAAGAGATTAAAAATTAAAATTAGCAATATACAATTTCCTTACTTAATTATCAGTCCTAAATTTCATAAAATTCC
>NC_092214.1:56284491-56311719 GCF_043381705.1 Parasteatoda tepidariorum
ATATATATATACATATATATATACATATATATATACATATATATATACATATATATATACATATATATATACATATATATATACATATATATATACATATATATATACATATATATATACATATATATATACATATATATATACATATATATATACATATATATATACATATATATATACATATATATATACATATATATATACATATATATATACATATATATATACATATATATATACATATATATATACATATATATATACATATATATATACATATATATATACATATATATATACATATATATATACATATATATATACATATATATATACATATATATATACATATATATATACATATATATATACATATATATATACATATATATATACATATATATATACATATATATATACATATATATATACATATATATATACATATATATATACATATATATATACATATATATATACATATATATATATAAAGATGTAACTTTATATGACATATTTAAGATTAGATATACAATATTTTGTCCCAAAACTCATGGTACATACATTAGGTGGTGATAATAGACAAGTAGACAAGAACAAATCACCATACTATACATGGTTCAAATGCAAGTCATAGCACACTAGAGAGTGCAGACTTTTCTTCTGCGTTTGGACTTTTAATTTTGGCGATGATGGTCACATAGATTATATTGAATACCTGTTGCCCAAGTATCCATAGCACAATAAGGGAGATGCCTGGTGTCTTTGTCAATGTATGACGGTCGTTCCTATGACAGTGTGAAACATGAGTAAATAAATAAATTTTAAGCAGTTCCTGTAATGGAGGACTTAATTTCATTTCATTTTGTTGAATAGAATTTTTTTCTTTATTTTATATGTCTCTATCTATGTCTGTCTTGTTACCCATCATTTTGTGACACAGCATGTTTTGTGCTCTAGCACTTTACAACTTGTGTTTCGAATATGGATTGTATGGTGATTTGTTCTTGTTTAGTTGCTTTTTATCACCCTCTAATGTATGCACCTTAAGTTTCGGGATACCCTGTATAGATAAAAATGAAATTTGCATCTAACACATCAATTAATTAAAATGAATACTCTAACTAATGTGCAAAAAAAAAAAAAAAAAAAAAAAAAAAAAAAACAAGTTTGTAAAAAAAATATCTTCAAATATGTAAATTAAAAAAAAGAACAAAAAAAAGAGAGGATCATAATTACCTTGCTTTAAAATCTCTTTCATTTTTTGAAATTTTTCTTCTAAGAGCTCCAGCTTCTCCTTGCAAGAATCATTTTGTCTGCTGAAAGTTTTATTTTTAAAGGACTTCTTCTCCATTATATCATAAATTTAAACATCTGAAAAGGAACAACTATATTTGTAATTGGATAAAATAACATTTTTTTTTTTTGTTCATTAACAGATATGAGATTAAAAATATTAAAGATCAATCCTTTGTAATAAAACAATTTTTAAAAAAATAAACTTTATTATATAACAATGTTTTAACATTACATATTTGCGTGATGCTAAAATGAGATTTTAATGAATAAAGGAACATGTGACAAGTAAAATTTTGAAACGCTTTGCCATTCTTAATATGTTATAGTCAGCTGTAAGAATAGAAGATTTATTTTCAATACGGGGATTTTCAGACGGAAATAGTTTTGCATACATTTAAAAAAAAATGATTTTAAATTTACTCAACATGTTTTTCAATTAATGTGGTCTCATTTCACAATAATATGTCATATTTAAAAATACTCATGTCAGTAGCATAAATTAAATAAACTTCCATATAAAACTACTTTTTTAGAAAAAAGAAAGAAAAAAACTTATCATATTTCTATTACTCATATTATAAATTTTTTAAGGGTATGTTTTAAATTTACCTAAATTATGTTGCATAAAATTTCTCACAAGAAGTATCTATATCAGAGGTGGAATATAAAGAGAGCATTTCCTTTTTCATTATTGAAGAAAAAGAAATTTATGAGTTAATCAATCCCAAAATACTTTAGCTAAAACTGATTGCATGAAACAAAAATTATTATTTATAAAACTAGAGTGCAATATTCCAATTTTTTATTTGAATTATTATATTTTTACTTTATTTCTTTTTTGCATATAAATAGTTTTTTTTATATATATATAAATTTGTGTTACGAATGTACTACATAACCTGGCTCATTAAAAGGAGGGGGGGGGAAACCGAGAACTAGATGTATCTAAACATGCACTGTTCATTAGTGAGTAAGTCTTTTCTTTCTTTTAACACTTGACTTTAAAAAATAAAATATATATTAATATATACAAAAAAAAAACATTTTTCAACACCTTAAAAACGTAAGGTTTCAAAAACTATCATGTTATATCTTCACATCAGGCTAGCAAAGGTGAGTTTCATTGTCCTGATATCACAAATGATATAGGACATGATTTAAAATAATAAGTCTTCAAGAGTAATTAAAATCACTTGTCTCATTAAAAATTGTATTGTTGAAAACTAATTGAACTAGTATTCTAGTTCATAACCATGATTTAATGCTTTCTTAGCATATGAATACAATGAGGTAAAATAATAAACAAAACACACTTATTATGCAGCATAAGAAGATATAAACTTATTATCCAAATTAAAAGCACAATAGTACATGGTTAAAATATTTTTAAAAAATTATCATGGGCATTTACAAATGTATTACGTTCATAAAAGCAAAACAATAACATTTGAAAATTTTCTGAGAATAAAGTCTGGGTATTATAGTTAACAACAATGTAATTACATAAAACGCTAATAGTTTGTTTAAATCTTAGAGTAAATAACCTTTTTTATTGTAATAAGCCAATTTATTTTAGTGATAGCTTTTGAAATTAAAATAACTTTTTAAAATGTAAAAAACTCAAGATTTTTTGTATTATAACAACATTTTTTAAACTGGAGTTTATTAGTTTGATATAAGAGGAAGCATTTTTTGTGAAAGGTACAATTATGAATATTTGACACCAGAAGCACAATTTAACAACTAAGGAAAGAGTGAGAAATAAAAACAAATGTAATTAAAGTATGGCATAGTTATAATGAGATGAGTCTGGAAAATAATCTTTTAAATAGCTGACTCATACCGCTACAAGAGAATTTTACAAAATCATTTTAAAGACCAATGAACATGAACTAGGCAAATAGAATTAGAAAATAAAAATTTTTACATTCATCTGAAATATCTAAGACGCCGAAATTAATTTCAAAATAAATTAAACACAAAAAAACAACGTATTTAATGAAGAATAACATTAATCTTTCGCAAAACTTACGAAACAAAACGAAGGCGCCGCTTCCCTCACTTCATTCCGAATACTCACTCAAAAACGAAAATAAACACAGCTGTTTTTTCCATCCAATAAAATTCCATTATCGAAAAGGAGAAGTTGAAGTTCATAATTCTCTTTAACTATTCGTTTCGATGGGCAGAAACTGCTTTTCACAGTTGCGGCCGCAACATGAATGGATGTATCTTACTTTCCCTTCTCGTCTGTATCTCAATTAAACAAGAAAATACTTATAAGCAATTATTTATATTAAGCAAACAAGACTGTAAATTCGCATATTTCATAATTTTAGAAATTAAGAAGTCCGCATGATTTTTTGAACCTTTTCGCATATGCGTTGAAAGATGACAAAATAAAATCTGGAGAGAAAATACCGCACCTGCGCCCGATATAAGTATTATTTTATACGAGGGTTGCAAATTAAATAGTGGCAACTTAACCTTGAAACTCACAAAAGGGCGCGCATGCGTAAATAGGGTATGGGTGCGGTGAGGTGGCGCTGTTGTCGATATGCAGAGCGCAAAAAACAGTCGATTTGCAACAACTACCCTTCGAAGGGTAGTTGTTGCGTGGCGTTAAAGTGAGGAGTTTCGTTTCCATCGCTCTAAAGCATGTTGTGAAAAGGCTTAATGACGAAAAAAGACGAGATGCTTGAATCCATCGTGCTACTGTCCTATATGGTAAAGCATTTGCTCCAAAGGCTTCCACTAATCCTCGATAGCATTCTGCTGCATTCTTGCCACGGGCAACCTCGATTATAAGCCACGACCGCTGATCACCTTTTGAAAACATGCTTTAGAGCGATGGAAACGAAACTCCTCACTTTAACGCCACACAACAACTAGCCTTCTAAGCTAATCGACTTTTTTTCGCACTCTACAGCCCCACCTCACAGCTCCCATATCTAATTTGCGCATGCCCGTCCTTCTGTGAGTTTAAAGGTTAACTTGCCACTATTTAATTTACAACCCTCGTAAAAAAAATTTACTTCTCCAATCAATTCCGAAAGTCATTGGTTCATTTTCATAAAATAATTTCAGCTTTATTTTTTTATAGAGTATCCAAGATAGGGTATTTGGGGTTGTTGTTGTTGTTGTAGTTCATTTACGTCGCACTAGAGCAGCACAATGGGCTATTGGCGACGGTCTGGGAGACATCCCTATGAATGATCCGAAGACAAGCCATCACAATTTTGATCTTCTGCAAAGGGGATGGCACCCCCGCTTCGGTAGCTCGACTACCTGCACGCGAAGTTGAGCACTTTACTGTAGAACAGTTTAACGAAGACCAATACCGCACACTCTCTGTCCCTACGCATACTGATCTAAGTGGTCACCCACTTGCACACCGACGGCAGCCAGTGATGCTTGACTTCGGTGATCTACTGGGAATCGTGTCTTAGCGATCAGTCCACTGCGGGACCGGTTATTCGGGGTTCTCAAATTATGAAGAAGAAAAAATTTCGTATTGTACTTAGTGATTGGGCATTTATATTATCTGTCTTAAGACAGTGCATTTATTTGAAAAATAAATGCGCTGTCTTAATAACAGGATAACAATATATGGGATAAAATTACCGGAAAATATATAATAACGGGATAAAATAACAGGACACTGTTAAAAGGAGGTAAGCAAAGAAATTTCGCCAACCTGGTTTACGTTTTGAAAGAAAGGATCAGTTTCTATCAATTGTATAATCATTACATAGGGAGTGAACCTAGGTCACTTTTCTTCAGTTGAAACATTTCTTTAAAAGATGTGCTGTTCCTTTGCGTGAGGTTTTAAAAGAAAACAATCTTATAATTAACAAGCATGATTTATTTATAATTAACAATATTTAATTTAGAATATAGTACTTGCGTCTCAACGCAACACTAGCTGGTGTTCTTCCCGATGCGTAAACATAGCCTTGAATGGCTAAATACACCGCAACTCCACACCCTTTAAAAATAGAAAATTAAGACTCTCTTAGGAGGCCTTTAAACCCTTTGGGATTTCCTCGGTTGAAATGGAATTAGTTGAGAAGTTGAAGATTGAGTACTTCTATCAACAAAACAGCTGGACTTGGTTTCTTGGTTGGAGAAGAATGACGTGTTTCCTGTGTTGATTTGACCTGTCCATATTGTTTCTTGTATAACTCCACCAGAATTAGTGGGTGCAGAAGAAATATGATCAGCGTCGATGCGTAGATTTTCACAGCTAAAACTATTTTGGGGAGCGTTAATAGTATTATTCAAGATCTGATCTCCAGTTGGCTGTATTTTATCCACGTGTCGTCTATAAAATGTACCTTGAACATTAACTGTGTAATGAAGAGCTAAATAATTTCTGATAACTGTTCCAAGTTTCCGTCTTGAATTGGGTGAATGATAGTTTTGAATAACCACTTTATCACCTTCGTGAAAGGCATAATCTTGGAAGATATACGTGTTTTTCCTAACCTTCTTGATTCTTCCGTCCAAGTCAGGAAGAACAAGATCTATTCTAGTTCTCATGTCTCTTGGTGAAGAAAAAAAAACATAGCCGGGTTAATCATGATTGTCATACATATTAGGCACGGTACGGTATTTTTATTTACGTCGCACTAGAGCTGCACAGAGAATATTGGTGACGATCTGGGAAACAACCCTGAGGATGATCCGAAGACAACATATCTATGTCACATCCCGTTTCACAGAGAGGACAGACACGCACCCCATCCAGGCATCCGTATATTCCAATTTTGACCTAAACCAGAACATGATCAATCTCCGATCTAGTGCCCACATAGGTATTGTGATTTGTTATGAGAGCTTGGATACTTTGTGACCCCGACAAATTCAGCGTACTCCAATTTTCATTTCTTAGGTCAATGAAGATCAAACTCACGACCTCTCGGACATAGGCTCAACACCATACCAGCCAGGCTGTCTCTGCCCATCATACATTCAGGACCGTTGCGATGTGCATAAGGAAGGTGCCTCTTGCTGAATATTTCCTGCAAAGTTCTGCATAGCACGGAGAGATTGCTTAAATGTGTGTACATAGCGCTCTGTTTGTCCATTGCTGGATGATTTGAAAGGGGCAAATCTCATGCGTAATGCTATTGCTTCGTATAAATGTTTGAAACTCTTGAGAAGTAAATTGTGTGCTGCTGTCGGCTTTTGCTGTTGTTGTTGTTCATTTACGTCGCACTAGAGCTGCACAATGGGCTATTGGTTGCTGTCGGAAACTAAAACTACAGGTAGTCCAAACCGTGAAAAATAGTCTCTGAGACATTCAATTGTTTTGAACGAGTTGACTGTTTTCATAGGGTAAACTTCAAGACAATTTGAATAGGTGTCAACAATGGAGAGAATCATTCGTTTAAAAATATGTCCTGAGAAACCAATGTGAACTTTTTTTCTAAGGTATATTGGAAAATTCTCAATGATCAGTGTCGTACATAGACTTAGATGCGCTCCCTTGCAAGAATTATAAATGCGCCCACTCTCAGACTTAACACTATATTTTTTAAATTATAACATGAAACAAGAACACTATGAAAATACATTCGGGAATTTATAATCATTCATTTTATTGTAATTTAAAGATTTTAATTTAAATTATTTTAGTATGAATTAATAAAGAACTAATAATCGTGATGAAAAGGCGGAATTTAGAAAACTATTAAATTGGAACATTATATACACTTACTGAATAGCAACATTGGAATGAAATTTATCTTAATAATACAAGAAAATAACTCACTATCTTACAATAATTATATTCAAAGTTTAGTTAAGGGTTATTTTTATTTATAAAGTGAATTAAAAAATATCTTATGAAATATAAGAATATTATTATTATTTTTCTTGATATTCATATACTAGAGTGTACAACTTTTTTGAATGAAAGAAGCAGAATGTTTTAGATACAGTTCACGCATCATTTTGTCGCTTTAAAAATGTAGGGATTATTAAAACTTTGGAAATTCGTAATGATAACCACCGAAAAAAGCGAACAAATACTACCTTAATTTAATATTTGCTCAAAATAATTATAGTTTTTTTTAAGTATTCAGGTGCTACCATGAGTCACAAGTTGTTGACCAATATATGTAGTGTATTATTTCTGGATCGTATTCCCGCCCGAGTTGGGGTAGTGTTATTTAATCCACTGCCAATGATGAACCTTTGTTTTTGATGGGTCAGTTTTAAACCAAGGACAGTTCAGTTTTTCGCAGATTTTTTCAAGTTTTGGTCAATGTCTTGCCGGTACACGTACGAATTAACTGTTGCTTACATTTTTACTGCCCGAAGATGCCCATGATGTAACTCGTCTAATATATTTGTTTTGTGGCAATCCAGAATACATACTTGTTGCTCGTTCATCCTGTAAACTGTAAGATATACTTAATCATGCTCATTTATCCTACCATTATAATTGTCCTCCAAACTATAATATTTGTAAGAGTTTTCCTTAATGTTAATCGAACAGAGTGGCTTTAGCTAAATCCTTGGCAGTAATGGGTAGCAAATTTACAATCCAGCGTCATTTAAAAACTCACTCTCTTCTCTTAGCGACTTTTCTTCTTGGCAGTTGTTGGTCACAATTATAATGCAAGCTTTTAATTCTTTTAAAAATTGATACTTAAATTTTTTTTTTTTGTAATATAAGATATGAAACGGAAGAGCGGGTCATTAGAGGCTGCTGCTGGATTAGAAGAACATTTACCGGTAAGTCTCGATTTCAGAAATTTGGTTCAAGGCAATATCCTTGAACTTTTATTTCAAGTTCAGATTTTAATGGTAAGCATGATAAACAGTCAGCATTGCCGTGGTCTTTAGTATTCCGGTATCAGATTTAGATAGAATTTAAAAATACGACTTTTTTAAAATTCGATTGTTTAAGAATTATGACAGATTTCACTCAAATGTAGTATTTTGTCATGCAGATTTTTAAAAAAAAATTTCTCGACTACTATGAAATAATAACAAATTAACTATTTACTAAAAATTACTTTTTGCATTTGGAAAAACGAATTTTATAATTGTGTGCAAAAATTTTCAATTATCTTCAATTCTTTAGATATGATGAAATACGCAATAAGTAAAATTAACATTATGAGGTCCAAACTTTGGACCCCTCTCCTAACCAAACTATTGATACTATATTTTCCAGACTGCTTCTACCATTATTTTGAGGGTCAGAAATCCTAATCTGTCGAAAATAAGGTATGTTTATTCAGAGAAATTACGTTTTTGTGTCTGATGTCGTAACTTAAAGTACCATTTGCACCAATTAATTAGCACATTTGAGGTCGCCCTCTCGAACATTTAAGATTGAGTTTTAGTACGTTAAAATCTGATCTCAAGATCAAAAGTTATTAAGGGTGGTCTTTTTTTTCCGCACTGAACACCGATCTAGTTTAAACTACTAATACATTATAGAATGATAACTCCTGATATCTACTAAATCAGATATGCATTTGTTAGTACAATTCGGAAAATGTTAGCTTGGATAATGTTTCTATGGTAGGGTTACCAGTCTATTCTTAGCAACTGAGGCTGCATCATTGAAGTAACCTCCGCCTGATGTAATATACTTCTGTAATCGGCTGTACCAGTTTTTAAACTACTTTTAACCCACTGGTGGTTTAGCAAAAGAGAAAATATGGTAAAATATCTCACCCCCATACAAATTTCTTTATCTGATAACACCGAATTGGCTATGCGGAGCAGACTGCAGGTTAAAATACCACTTTTTACGAGTAGAACGATAAGTGGGTTAAAATTCCTTAGTTTTCAATTTGGACGTTCCTAGACTTCGACATCCTTAAACCTTGTTTTCCTAGCAAATTTCTCAATTTCGGTAATAAAAGAACTTCGAGAGATTTGTATGCAGAGTATGGTAAATGGCTTATCTTTACAACCTCTGAAATAAGAAATTAGCTAAACATAAAAAGGTTTAAGTATGTCAAAGTCATTAAGAAAACCCCAGATTAAAATTTTAGAGAATTCCAAAAGAGAACTTTATAAGTTGTTTCTGAAACTTTTACAGTCGAGTACAGAATTGCATTACCTTAGGTTAAAGTTCTTTTCTGAACACATTAAATGGGTGCGTATGAATCCATATAATATTTTACGAAATTATTAAACCAGCCCTGGAAATTAATTGTTGCATTTCGTGGGTTTTTAAATTTTTAAGTTATTCAAAAAAATATTTTCTCGCAAATTTCCAAATATTCCTCAAAATTTGATATGCATTTGATGCTTTATTGGCACCATTGCTTTCTTCACATGGAAATTCTGATTTTTAATAGTTAATATTGTTTCTCAACTTTTGCAGAGCATTGCTGTTAACCCTTTTCAATCGTATTTTGTGAAAACTTAAAGGAAATTGGTATCAGAGAGCAGGCATATGACGGCAAAAAATTAATTTCCTATCCTCATTCCAGTGTATTACGAGTGTCAAAAAACCTAATACTAAGATTTTTTTATTTAATTTTATTTTTGGAAGCAAAAACATTTTTTATTCAATGTAATATTTTGAAAATATTTGAAAAAACAACCAAAAATTTTTTAAGCAAATAAATTATAATAAATGATAATAAATTTAAGCAAACACACGAAAATATGTGATATCAAATTCTATCTATGTCAGAATTCAATTCTAAATCATATTCCGTGTGTAGAATCAATTGTTAGATTTAATAGATAAGAGTCAGGTAGCTTTAAGCACACAACTTCTAAATATTAGTTGCTTTATTATATATGTTTGCAAAATGTAATGTCTTATATCACTTTAATTTTTAAATAAGTCTAAAAATAACACTTTTCTTCCAAACAAATTAGTTAAAAAAATTGTAAGTAATGTCAATAATTGAATTATTATTACTTTTAGAAAACATTAGGTTGCTTAAGACACTATTTACGTTAAAACTTCAGTGATGATAGTTTTTTCATTCTTTAGGTTTCTTTAATTTCATGTTTTTTTTCTACTTTTGTAAATATTATATTTAAAGTCGAATTTCAATCGAAGAAACAATTGTTTTAAATTGTTCCTTATTTGAACTCGTTTTCACTCGAACTTCAAAATAATTTTCTACTTCGTATTTATAAGAAATTACTCTAAATTCAATTGAACATTATTTTTAAATTTTTTTTTTACTTCAAGAGTTTTTATTTTATTGAGTAACATCTTCATAAGTGGAGTTGTTCTCAGGTTGAGAGTCATCTTTACCGTTTGCGTTGTTCTCAAATTGAGTATCATCTTCACAAATAATCCGATTCATTATTTTCCGCATTCAAGTTGTTTGTTGATTGAGTGTTGTCTTTATAGCAGCTTATCTCAGGTCGAGTAACATCTTCACCTTTGAAGTTGTTCTCAGGAGTAACATCGTTACCATTCACGTTATCAGGTTCAGAATCATCTTCTGCATTAAAGGTGTTCGTAGGTTGAGTATCAGATTCAGGCTTGCAGTTAATTTGTAGACGAGTGTCAACATTATTGCAGCTACTCTTAGGTTGATGATCATCATTGGAGTTATTCTTGATTTGAGTAGAAGTTTCCTCACTATAATTCCGTACAGATTCATAGCCATTTTTATCCCTACACATTCCTGGTTGACAATTTCGATATTGTATTTTTTCATAAGACTCACTCTCGGATTGTGACTCCCTTTTTTCTAAATAGAGGCTACTCTCCTCACGAGAGTCATTCTTAGATTGTGATTCACTCTCACTGAAGTTTTCCTCCAAATGTAAGTTATTTGCATCACCAGAATCATTTGCATTTTGATAACTAATTTCATTTTCGGAACTAGTTTCATTTTCAGAACTAGTTTCATTGAGGGAGGGTATAGTTTCATTATTATTATCATTTTCAGTTGAAACTGAATCAACCTCATTTTCTAAGTAGCTCTCATTCGAATTTATTCTGTTTTCGTGCCTAAGTCCAGAATAATCGAATCCAGATTCGGATTCAACACTAGTTGAAAAATTATTGCTAGATTCACTTTCACTTAATTGTGTATTACTTAGATCTGACTCTGATATAACTGAGTCTAATAAATTGCACGAGAGATCTTTAACGTTTCCATTAAATGCTAGTGATATGATAACCTTGTTGAAAACTTTATGGAACTCGAACAATCCTCTCATAAGATTATAAAAATAGGACATAGGACCAAACTTTGGTTTGTTAGATATTTCGTGTGTGATTTCAATTTCATCTCTGAAACATTTCATTTGAGCTGATGTAAATTTTTTACTTTTACCAACCTTTTCTAGTGCATTATATTGAGATAAATGAAACTTCGAGAAAGTTTCATTCAAATAGCTCTTGATGAAAAATTCCACAAAGCATAGAATGATGAAAGACATTAATTTGAGTGTACAAATAATTAATAAATTAGTTAGCCAACTAATTACATTCAGTCCAGAAACACTGGCTATTATACTCAATCCATCAATTCTAACATCATCAAGATGAGTTGTTATGTGCTCGAATGGGTAAATTTTTAATATAATTAAAATCTTTACATTTTTAAGAACTGCGTTCATTAAAAATGTTTGAGTAATGCTTGAAAGTTTTACAATACCATCGTAATGTATGATTAACTTGCTTGCATCTAATTCTGCCATCGTGCATATGTCCTTTCTCTGAAAGTAGTAATTATGACGAATTTCCTTTATACTTTTTAAGCCATAGACTCTGCCATTGAGTTTCAAATTGCCAGGAATCTTAATAAAGCCAAGGTTAAGCGAGAATTCATCGTCTTTATTTTGAAGAATATAATGATTGATGCTACAAAAAGTTTCTTTATGCAAATTGTCCTCTTTTGAAGAGAACCGGGAATAATCCTGTAGAGGTAGATTATCCCTATATCTAAGGTTACCTGTAAAAAAACGTATTGCAAAAAATAAGTACAAAATAAAATACTAGATATTAAGTTTAAATCATCAGGGTATTTAAAGAAAAATAAGCTGTTCAGCAATGTTGGAGCATTTCCTAGCAACAGAAAGGTGCTGATATTTTTATTTTTTAAATACTTCTCTTAATGTCTTTGATACGAGTCTAGATGTCAGTGGTTACTAAGTTCCATGAATGATTTAATAATTCCTGAAAATATTAGGTACATTATGTACCATTTTAAAATGCTTTGAAGTATTCACCGCGCGATATAAATTTCGGTACTTGACTGTAAAAGTTACATGTCCTCTTTCAGAATGCTCTTCAATTCTAATGTTGGGACTATCTTAATGTCTTCCAACATCCTTAAAACTTGTTCTTTTCGAAATCTTTTAGGTTTTTGACATAGTGAAGATGAACTATTCACCATACTCTTCGGTCTAATCTTTTTCAGGCTTTTTCTTGGTTCCGAAACTGAAAGATTTGCTAAAGAGACAAGGTTTAAGGTTGCTTTTCAAAAGACCTGTCGTCAAGTAAAATAAGGATTTTTCTCGAATAATAAGCTACATTCATAAGTGCTGCGAATTTGCAATTATTATTTTTGATTAATAATTGTTGCTTGTTCGGTTGAATTTAGCTTATTTTTGTCAACGTCCTCAATACTAATTCTGAAAATGTTGCAAAACGTCAATAATAAAGAAAAGCTACATTTCATTGAAAAAAAAAGAGCGATTTAATTTTTTTTTAATTTTTAAGAGTGACTTCTACGCTCCTTGATCTGAGCTAAAAAAAAAACCCACAAAAACTGCGAATTATTTATTTATTTTGACAATTTTCTTCTAGACGGAAAAAATTTCTCCAATTCAGCGACTTTCTAAAAGTTTAATAGCTTTCAAAATATATACGTTATTTGCCTATTCTAAAGCTCTGATAATCCTTTACAGCAAGATGGAATGTATAGTTTAAAATTCCAGTTTTCCCTCAAGTGTAAGACGCTTAGACTGATTTGTTTTTTTTTTAAATTTTCCTTCGCAAGAGAGTTTTGAAAATCACTAAAAGCATTCTAAAAGAGAACTCAATCTGCTTCTAAAACTTTCAATCTGCTTCTGAAACTTTTTTTAAACACGAAAGTGCATTAAGACAGGTGGAGGCTACTCTAACACACATTAAATGAGTATGTAAATCACATAATATTTGCAGAAGTTACTCCTGGAAACTAATAACTGCATTTTGTAGTAATGCCAGAATTTTCTTGGGTTAAATTCTGGCTTAAATCTTGGGAAAACCTAAAGAGTGTGGAAAAAGTGAAAAATCATAAGTAGAAAAGATAAACTGTATTTTATACATACAGTACGCTGCAGCTGTTGTTTTAACTTAAAGCATAAAAATAAAATATTTATGAAAATATTGAAAAAGGATTTATAGATAGATCGTTTAAGTAAAAAGTAATATTTGCATGTTTTTATTTGCTGAATTGTGCACATCCTCAATGTACAGTGCTTCAAAAGAAGAAAAAAATGGACCATCATGAATAACTTTTTATATAATGATCGGATCTTCACGTTCTAGGGCTCACTCTTAATGGTTCATGGTGCGACTTAAAATATACTAATTAATTAAAGTAGACTATATTTTAAGTTACGAAACCAGACAAAAAAACGTACTTTCTCTAAATGAACATGCTATTTTTTCAACGCATTCGGATTTCTGCCCCTCAAAATGTAGGTGGTTGTCGCAATCTCGGAAATATGGTCCCGTATTTTTATTTGCTAAATTGTGCAAATCCTCAATGCATTTATACGTACAGTACGCGTTTTTCGCACTACAGTACAGTACTGCAAAAAAAAGGACCACCATGAATAACTTTTAATCTAATGATCGGATCTCCATGTTCTTGGACTCAGTCTTAAATGATTCGAGGGGATGATTTCAAATGTGCTAATTAGTACAAATGATATTTTAAGTTACGAATTCAGACACAAAATCGCAATTTCTCTAAATAAACATGCCTTTTTTGACGTATTTGGATTTCTAATCCCCAAACTATAGGGGATAGCCCGCAATCTGGGAAATATTGTCTCAATATCAATTTGTCTCAATTTAAAAATTATCTCAATTTGGTCAATTATGGTTATTGGAGAGGGGTCTCCTGACCCCTCTCCTGACCAAAATATTGAGACAATAGTTTCAACCCCACAATAGTTTCAAATATTAGACCAAAGTTTCAACCCCTTAATGTTTATTTTATTTTTACGTATTTAGCTATATCTTGAAAACTTTTTAAGCGCACAAATATAAAAATCGTTTACATGGAATCCAGCGATAATTCCAGGCAAAATATAACTATTAGTAAATATTTGTTATTTTTTATTATTTTATACATAAAAGTGTCGAAGAAATTTTGAATTGTAAGGTATAGAGGTTTTTACATCATTTTAAACTGTTCAATTTTACATGGCAAAATTCAAAATTTGTATGAAATTGGTCGCATAGTTCCTGAGAAATCTAATTTTTAAAATATGGCCTCTTTAAAATTAATTAGCATATTTGAGATCACCTTCTTAAACCATTAAGATTGAGTCCTAGTACGTGAAGTTCCAAACATTAAATTGAAAGTTATTTAGGATGATCCATTTTTTATTTTGCGCACTGTATATATGCATTTTAATTGAATAAAGATAACGCAAGTTTTTTTTAAACTATATTTTCAATACTTTTGGGTTAAAATTTATTTTCTATTTATTTCGATTAAAAGCGTTACAACTTACAATTGAAAGTAAAAAGTTATTATTTTATATTAAAAAAAATCTATAAAAGTTTATAAAAAAACTATAAAAACCTTAATTTGTAAGTCTTTCTCCAGTTTATTGAGGCAGTATATTCACTCAAAAATTGAAATTTAGCTTGAAATCAACATTTGAAACTAGCGTAACATTGCTCTAAAGCAAAATGATACCCAGTTAATTTTTAAAGATGTCAACATGAATTAAAAAGTCAGTTTTACTAATTGTTAAATAAGCTTTGAAAAACATTTTAATCTCGAATTAAGTAATAAAGATGAACTTTCGATTCTCATTTTTTTCGTCAAAGTGAGAGTAGAAGTTAACAATTCAAATTTTTTTATTTGCAATTATTTTCATTAGATTTGTATAAAATAACAGTCAATTTTTACCCAAGCGTCTTGGTAGCAATAAACATAAATTGATTTTTAACTGCTCTCTAAATAGCTTAAATTTAGTTTTGTATGATAGTAGTACGATTTGAATTCTGGGAATATTGACATATATAAAATAATTACTCATTAAAGTACAATAAAAGATTATTTAGAAAATAAAAAAGAAAGATTTCTAATATTTATTGAATTAACAAAATTTCTAAACATTAGAAGAAGAAAAAAAACTGAAAAGTGTTGAAGTTTTACAAAATGTTGCTCGACCTCTCCTAGGATTGAAGCCTTTAATCACGATTGTAAATTTACTGAGAGGTCAAAGAATAAACCCTAGGGATTTAATGTATTGCCTATTATTTTCACAATAAATCGACTAAAGCCCGAATCAAAGCACTACAACTGATAGTTTTGTTAGTAGATGGGACTGATACATCAAGTCAAAGTTTTAAATATCAATGAATAATTTGAATAAAAAAAAGTACAGTAATCTGCTTATATACCGATTTATTCATCTGACATTAATGCATAGATTTGTGAGGTATTGTTTAAAGCTGAATTAAATGAGACCATAAACAAATAGATACATTAATAATTGAAAATTATAAAAGTTTTACTCATAAATTTTTGTTGTTATTGTCTTTATCTTTTAAACGTCTTACAATGTTAAGTATACAAGTTAAATCTTGTTTCCAAGTCTCTCTTCGTGCCAAATCAAAGAAAATAAATTTAAATCTATTGATTGACTTAATACTTTTGAAGTTAGATATTTACGCATTAATTAGTCTAAATAAAATTATGCTTTAATTTTTCTACTCAAACTTTTATTCTATCTGTATATAGACTCTTTTTTGGTTTCATTAAATTCAGCTTGAAAATTAATTTGAAATAATATCTAATTTTTCGAGATAGCAGTTTTTAATCTTCCCCATCCGACTATTTTCCTTTTAGAAGATTCAAAATGGCGTTAGAGCTCACTTCGGGCAGGGGGACTTCAAACATTCATATTAGATCTAAAACAAAATTTTTCAGGCAATTTCCAGCTAGAAACTGTTCCACTAAAAATGCTGCAAAATGGAAAGCTTAAATTTACAATCCGCATTCCAAAACAAAAAAAAAAATATTTCCCTAAAAAAAGATATTTAAGAAAAATTCAGTTGACAATTAAGTTTTTCAGATTTTGTCCTCAAAAATTCGAAAAATTATTTTATGCATTAAAAAAGTATTAAAATTCAAAGTTCGAGTTCATAAAAGACTTCGAGTATTTAAAAAATATTACCGACTTTTCCTTTCAAATCAAGAAAGAAATATTCTAAAGCTCTNAATCAAAGAAAATAAATTTAAATCTATTGATTGACTTAATACTTTTGAAGTTAGATATTTACGCATTAATTAGTCTAAATAAAATTATGCTTTAATTTTTCTACTCAAACTTTTATTCTATCTGTATATAGACTCTTTTTTGGTTTCATTAAATTCAGCATGAAAATTAATTTGAAATAATATCTCATTTTTCGAGATAGCAGTTTTTAATCTTCCTCATCTGACTATTTTCCTTTTAGAAGATTCAAAATGGTGTTAGAGCTCACTTTAGGCAGGGGGGAACTTCAAACATTCATATTAGATCTGAAACAAAATTTTTCAAAAAATTTCCAGCTAGAAACTGTTCCACTAAAAAATGCTGAAAAATGGAAAGTTTAAATTTACAATCCGCATTCCAAAACAAAAAAAAAAAACATTTCCCTAAAAAAAGATATTTATTTGCTTAAGAAAAATTCAGTTGACAATTATGTTTTTCAGATTTTGTCCTCAAAAATTCGAAAAACTATTTTATGCATTAAAAAAGTATTAAAATTCAAAGTTCGATTTCATAAAAGACTTCGAGTATTTAAAAAATATTACCGACTTTTCCTTTCAAATCAAGAAAGAAAGTCTTATAATTTTTTTAGTTTGCGCAGAATTCTCAAAATAAACTTTTCATACTGAAACTACTATCGTTAAATATCTAATTATTTATTTTCAACTGAAAATTTCCATGAGGAACTATTATAAATCATTTAGTTTTTGAGTTTGTAGAGTTATCATGTGGCATTGTATAAAGTTATTTCTATAGGGTGAGAAAAAAATAGCACATTTTACAATAAATTCATTTTTGCTATTCTCAATTGGTCTTTTTGTAATAAATAAATGATTTTGTTAAGAATTCTAATGTTTTCATTAAAACAACAAACTTTTCATTTAAATACAAAATATTTCCCAAAACCTCACAGACAATGTTTTTGTCATCTTTTTATCAAAATAATTCCTTATACATTTAGAAATTGAGAATTTGATAAGTGCATTTAAAGTAAAACAACATTCAGTCGGAATGTTCCCCAAGTTTGTAAAAATCAAGAATTATATTAAATTATTCTTTAAGATTTTGACATTTTTATTGTAGTTTAATTTTCTGAAAGAAATATTTAAAATATGGACGAAAGAATTAATACTTAATGCAGAATAATGAAGTCACGAGTAATATTGTCCCGAAAATCAATTAACAATTGTTAACCGTAAACGATAAATGTCTTATAAGTTGAAGAAATTTTAGAACAGACGGCCCTATCTGTAAGAAATAAGCAGCTCATTTTTGTGAATATTAGCCATTGGAAATAAATTTGAAAGAAAAAAAAATACAAGAGCTGTTTTAAATACACTGCATTTCATCAAAATTATCGTGATCAACATAAGTCTGCATAAAGAAAGCCTATGACTTTATTAGATGAATATATTAACATGTTTTATAATAAAGAGTGTAAAAATTGTGCACCAGATTTTATTTATAAAGTTGAAAAGATACGGTGCTCACTTCTTGCACTGCTTTTTTAAAAGCATCTGACATCAATTTTATGAAGAAAGAGTATAATTAAATTCACTGCTATAAAAGTATTTTATGGATTTGAGATAAGCTAGAGTACTTTTAGGCTGCGTGGATTAATTATTTTTCAGAGCAAACAGTAATTATTTTTTCAGATTTAATTTTTTTCCTGAAGTCGGTCGTGATTATTTACAAATTCAAAATATATAATAGTTTTAGATAAGGCTATAAAAAGAAAATAGAAATAATAAAAATTTTGCATTAAATACCAATTTAACAATTTATAAGAATACTTTCAAAAAATAAAATTTTTTTAACAAAATTTGTTTGTAATATTTTTTTATTTAATAAGTAAATAAATAATAGAATTTAGAAAGAGTCATAAGGAGAAAGAGTCATAGAGAGTTAATTTTCGAAACTTTTTACTTACTTAGAACTAGTTTATTAACTTCATAAACGGAACGTTTGATGAAATGTAAAAAGAAACTGAACACGAATTTCAGAGTTAGAAGAAACATTATGCAAGTTTTCTATATAGTTAATTCAAAAATGAAGAATGTTTTTAATTAATTAACTCATGGATGAAATATTTCAATACGAAATGTGATACAAAAAATTGCTTCTCAACAACAGCTTGACACAAACTTAGTTAACATTTGAAATTACATATGCTGCTTATGTTTCCGGTTATCCATTTTTGTCCACCATCAGGACTACAAACGAGGTGTTGGAACTTAAGTCCCGTGACGGGAACATCACGGATTCATGCCTTTAACTTGTAGGAAAACCTCAGCATTTAAAAAGGAAAAACACGCAAGCCTTAATTTGAAGTAGATAACGTAAGATTGTTAACGTTACATCTCTCGTAGCAGACTAATTATAAGACTTGGTTCCCAGTAGATCACCGAAATCAAGCGTTCTGTCTCCGGTGAGTGAGCGGATGGGTGACCACTTTGATTAGTATGCGAAGGGACCTAGGTGTGATATCAGTTTTCGCTAACCTTTTCCACTGTAAAGTACTCGAATTTGCGTGCAGGTAGTCGGGTAATCTGCAGAGATCTTCAGGTCATCTGCAGAGGATCAGAATTGCTAAGGCATTTCTTCGGATTATCATCAGAGCTGTTTCCCAGACCATCGCCAATAGCCCATTGTGCATCTCTAATCTACGTTAATATAGTGCTACTTAACATTATTCAAGATCCATGCAACTATGTGTAACGATCTTGGGTTCACCCTTAAGGATGACCCGAAGACAATACTGGTGCAAAAACCAATTACGCATAGATTGGAGGGTAATATGAAGAATGAAAAGAGTTTAAACAGAATAGAGAGTAAAGTGGCCGAGAAATTAATGTTTCGGATTGTAACACATATTCGTATGTTCGTGCCTGTACATACGAAGGGTATCGTTCTTTCGTAAAATTATTTGAGTATAAAGGTAGCGGGTTCTGTTTTCGTCATAATTATGGATTTACCCTCGGTTTCTTTACTTTGTATTATTTGTTATTGACTTTGATAATCCCACAGTGGACTGATTGTAAAACATGGTTGGACTAGATGTCATAGTAAGATTGTCCACGGTTAAAAAAATTCTTGAGAAAAATATGTTTTAAGTTTTTTGAATCAAAAACAACATGAACGTCCCTAAGATGTAGCATCCCAATGTCGAAAATAAAGTTTGATCAATATTTTTTTCTTCTTTTTGTAGAGAATTAGCTGAAGATATATTCATATTCTTATTAGAATTCTGTTTAAATTATTTGTGAATAAATTCTGATAATGTACTTTTCATATGATCTCTTCAGTATTCAAATTTTTCTTCAAAATCAAACATATTTTCTTAAAAGAATATATAATATGATTATTTTAAATTATTAAAGCTTTGGTTTAAACTAAATTTTATTTCGAATCAGATTCCGGGTACCTTGCGCTCTTTCAAAAATACTTTATTTTTTCAGGTAACTGTAGATTTAGATCATGCTTTTGTTCAGAATTTTTTTTGTAACTGTTCGTAAAGACACGGTTCCCGGTAGAACACCGAAATCAAGCATCGCTGACTGCAGTCAGTAAGGAGGTGGGTGATCACTTTGATCAGCATGTGAAGGGGAGAGGGCGTGGTATCGGTCATCATTAAATTGTTTTACCGTGAAGTCCTCAACTTCGAGCACAGGTCGTGGGCTACCAAAGCAGAGGATTAAAATTGCAGTGAGGTTTTTTATCAACCTCAGGGATGTTTCCTTCACCATCTCAAAGAGCCCATTTTGCAGTTCTAGTATGACATTGATAAAATACCTACCTATATTGTTTTACAGAAAAAATTACAATGTACAAGAAATAAAGGTATATTGGAACCTAGTTTTCTACAAGAAAGAGATGCATAAATTTTTAAAAAAGAAATAAAAAAAACTATGCACCAGATACCTTAGCTTTTTTGCAGATTAGTCTGCAGTTTTCTGTTAAAGTGTTTAATAGGATATCGTTGTCCGTGAGTTTATTTTAAGTAAGGAAGTTCTAAATAGATAAAGGTTCGACACATCGTGCTATGTATAAGCTAGACTAAAACAAACTGAAAAGAGAATAATTTCTGTGAAATAATATTTGCGCTCTTTTCATATTGGTTTAGCTTTATCGAAGAAAACTTTCGGCTTTTTTCCCTTTAATTTAGGTGTATTTTAGATAACAGTAAAGATTCGAACAAAAAGTTGATGTATTAATACCTTACACATTGCTAAGCATTACTTAAACAACTGTGATGAGTGTTTTGCTCTGAAAGAGTCTCAGATACGTTAGAAATATTTTTTGTTAGGCTTTATTTTCCCTAATTCCACTTAAAAAATTCTTTAAAAAGATCCTCCTAAAATTAGGGAACTTAATAAATTAAGCTTGTAAATACATTGTAAAATACGATATAACTAGTGAATGAACACTTTTTGAATAATTTGTGACGTGATCAATTGCAACTTGTCACTAATAATGCTGTTTAAAAGATGAAAATCGACCCAGGCTTAATAGAAAAGTAGCAATTTTAGATTTAACCTTTTGAAGCAGAATTTTTATTAAATAATTATTTATTAAATAATTTAGTTTTAATAAATTATATTAAATAATTTATTAAAACTAATTTAGGTCAAAATAAGAGAAAATATATTATACATAGCATTTTAATAATTTATGGTTATGAAATTAAGCATGGAACATCGGTGTCCTTTCTTTTGCGTTTAAGGTGGAATATTCCAAACACAGCTCACTTCCAAACAATAATTTTTTTAAATTTGCACTTGTTTGCAGTTCGTTAGATATAAGAGAAACAGTTATTCCTTATTGAAGTTTCTTTATAAAAACAAGTGATAAATGTTTGAATGTGAATGAAATTTTTTTTTCAAACTACTTTTTCTGTATTTTATATCGCATAAATATAAATCCGATAATCTAACAGATTTTTTTAGTAATTATAAGACTGTTTTTATGATTAAAAAATAACAAAATATATTTTAGCTTGTAAATAAAGGGTCAGAAAAAATATGTAAAATGATATCCGGTTTTCCAATCTGCGTCAAAGAATATCACAGTAATTCCAAAAATATTCATTAAAACATATATTTTCATAAATTTATCACACTTACTCAAAACAGCATTGGGTAAATATAATTAATTGTAGCAAAGTTTTGCAAGCCTTGAGTTTGAATTTGTCATATGGTTTGCATGCATATTTAGTATTACTTAAAGCTTCTTTTGATACAAAAATTTTTAGTTTTCAATTTTAAAACTTCGAGCAACTTATTTTAACAGGCCTAAATATTTGTTTACTTAGTTAAGTTTGGTCCTTTAAATCTGCTCTATTGATTTTCCTTAGTTAAGTTTAGAATACTTATAGGGGGGATGTAGTATAAAAATTCAACAAAAAGAGAAGAAATAGTTTTCTACTTTTTAATTTCGTAATTAGAATTTCTTGGTAGTTCTAGACTTATTTTGTCATTTATTGAAATTTTTTGATGGCCTCGCTTTGAAAGATATAGCTTATAGCTTAAAATGATTTCTTTGATATTAGAAAAATGTATTTTCTGAACTTGACTTATTATTTAAAAATTCACTAGTTTCATCATTTTTCAATTTTTTTGTAGGTCACAGAAAAATGTTCCGTTTTGTATCCAATTTTTTTCATTATATTTATTGAAATAATTAATTAATGAAGAATTTTTTTCTACTTCTTCAGATTCAAAACAGTGGTATGTATTATTGTTATGAATAATTGCATTTGAGAAAAACAATAATAGAAAGCCATTGAAATTATTTCTTTGAACCTGAAGTTTATAATTGAATGATTTCTTTTTACGTACATTACTTTTACCTGATCTAAAATGATAAGACAAATATAGGTTTTTAGGCAAAGTACTCTAAGTTTTAGCAACTCCGAATTGCAAGGAACATG
Source organism: Parasteatoda tepidariorum (assembly GCF_043381705.1). Classification (NCBI taxonomy): domain Eukaryota; kingdom Metazoa; phylum Arthropoda; class Arachnida; order Araneae; family Theridiidae; genus Parasteatoda; species Parasteatoda tepidariorum. Next base: position 56,307,164 of record NC_092214.1, read on the forward strand.
TTTTATTAGTAAAAACTCTAAAATCATTAATGACAAATTCTTTAGATTTTTTTTTCTCGTTTATTTTCAGGCTTCAATGTAGTTCAGCCCAAGGATTATTTGTATCGTTTTCTTCTCTTCTGGAATTATTTCTAGGAATAAATGACATGAATTGGGAATTTAAAGGTAAAGAAGTAGAGTTCCTTTTGTTAAATTGTCCATTCTTGATGCTTATAATTACAAGATCATGCACTCTATTTATCATTTGATCAATATCCTTTTCCTTTGATAATGCAAGTACATTAGGTGGTGGAGAGGATGTTTTATACACTGAACTCCTTGAAAAATTAGGAAAATAAGGTTTTCTGATCTGTATAGGCTGAACTAGTTGTCTCTTTAAACTTTGTTTTAACTGGTTTCTTGGCCTGTTTGAAGTAGGGATAACAATCGATGGCTTTATTGTCATCCATGCATTAACTGAAGATCGAACAGATTGACTCCTATCCATGTCATAAGGACCAACAACATAGTGAGGCAAAGTATTTGCTTTTTTATTACTTTGAGTGCGAGGAAGCAACCAAGGAGCAAGTGCAGGCTTTACAATCCTGAATGTCTGGTAGCCAACATCAGTTTGAGTACTGAATAGTAGTTGCTTGTAACATATTATAAGAAGTAAGCAATGTTTAGGATAAAACAGTGAATTCATCTGAAAAAAAAATGGAATATTAGCTACACATATCTAATTTATTTCTCAATTGAATTATAAATTACACAAAGCCAAACACCGTGAAAAAATCAAAGTGATGTCACATAAACATACATGCTATTGTCCTTTTATTCTTTTGTTTCGACACCGAAGAAGTTTCTTCAATATGGAACCAAAAGTATAGTATGTCTGTACATTATTTGTGTTATTTTTACGCTGTTTAGCTATAAGTTACACAGCAATAAGTTTTATTGCATTTTAATACCGAAAATTCCGTTTTTCCGAGCACTCAAAACTTTTTGTTAGCAAATCTTTCCTCCTTTTGCTTTCTTTCCTCTTTATGTTTTAGTTTTGTATCAAGCATAGTTTACAGCATCATTTAAGTAGATCACCTTGAGTTAGTAAAACCATAATTTTTGAAAAATGAGTTTAGGGTTGTACAGCTATATCCGGTTCTTATACTATTTAAACTTAAATTAGTCAAGCAACGACCAAAAATAGGCCAGGATATCCTGGTTGGTAGGGCGTTGGGCCTCTGTCCTAGCGATCATAAGTTCGATCCCCGCCAGCCGAAGACTCCCCGAGTACAAAGTGGTGACAAGTGCAAGCTAAATCTGTCGGGGCAACAAAGTCCTCCAAGTTCTCATAACAAATCAATACCTCTGGGGGTACTGAATCGGAGATTGATTGTGCTCTGGTTCAGGTGAAAATTGCGATCTGCGGACGGATGGATGGTGTGTGAATGCACCCCCCTTGTAAAACGGGCTGTGACGTATATGTGTGGCAGAAGTCGAAATTTTGGCTATTGATGGCACCACTGGGAAACACAAGAAGAAGCGTACCTTAAAATAGGTTTGTCAGTATTGACAAGTGGCATAAGACAACAATAGCAACAAAAGACCAAAAATAATTTTAGTAGAGTATACACATGTTGCATCGCTTATTGCTCATCATTTTTTTTGGTGTTTTCCCGTTGATCTTTTCTAACTTTTGTAAGAATTGATTTTGCTGAAAAAGTTATTGGAACAATATTGCTTCTGATTTTGCGATTATGATTTATTTTATTAACCTTCTATTGTGTTCCTAGAGTGATTGGTCGACAAGAATAAAATAAAAAATTGTGTTTGTGTTAGGGGTTACAAGCTAATATTTGAGTGACTGACGAAGAAAAGAAAAAGCTATTGAAATCGTTCTCATGGCCACAAAAAAAGATTGGTCTTAAGACATCAAAACTTTATTTATTGCTTTCAGATACAGATTTTAATGAATAAATCTAAGCTTTATACAGAAAACAAACTAGTTTTGAAGTTTTCAGTTTCATTTTCTGCATTTGTGATTCTATAAGCATTGCTAATGTTTTTTTTCTTCTTTGCTTCAAAAATAATTTGAAACACACAATGTGCATACTTTTTTTTTTTTGACAAGGAATCTGAAAATGCATATTAAGGGAGGTCATTCATGAAAATCTAGTATACGTTCTTTGTCATACGGTTGCGTCTAGGTAACTGTATGGCAATGCAATTTTTACTTAAAATCTATTTACATTGTAATACTATTTACATTACAATATATTTACATTATTCTATGTTGCAATGCAATTTTTATTTAAAATCTATTTACGTTAAACTTTTTTGTAAAAGCTCCTTAGAAGTATGGTTTTAAGATCTTGACATTTAAGACTTAAAGGGACGATCACTCTTGACTAAATAACCCTGGTTTAGAAAATATTTCGTGCATTCTCAAAATCTAGATTTATTTTATATTAAATAAATTAGAATGTATTGGCGTTTCTGTGATTGAAAAATAAGTCATTTTTGTTTATTTTCGAAGCATATAGTTTAAATTCAAAAATGTTTCCGTTTAAAATATTAAGCAAAACATCTCTCAAAATCATGCCATCTAGTAATTTTTGATAAACACTTTTTTTAATAAAATATCATTTTTTTATTATATTGGCATCACTTTGCAATGGATTGAATGCAAGCAATAAAATTTGAATGTAAAAGTGAAGCATTAGTGATAGATGCATCTCAATGTTAATATTCTTTCATTTGAAAAAAAATCCTCGATAAAACGCAAATAAATAATTTTTGTTTTATAACTTCCTTCTGAAATGGAATGTAAAGGAAGTTAAACAGGATTTGATAGGAAGGTTGTTTCCGGTGCGTGATGAGATTTCGTTCCATAAATAATTGAAGGAAACATATAAGTTCATGCTATCAAAGTGTTTGTAGTTTTTGTTATCAAATGGAGTCAATATTGATTCTATTCTGAGTTAAAGAGTAAACTTGGACACAAGCCTCATTTATTTATCTTTCTATTTGAAAATAATTATCAGAAATATGCGTTAATGAAAGGAATTAAGGAAAAATTATTTTCTGTTAACGCGTTATGTTATGCATAGCATCTTAATTGCACATTTAGGCTGAGTTACATAATTTAAGACAAAAAAATACTGATGTCTGTGCCTGTAAAAATGATAAGCAATTGTTATTGACTAACAACTTTAAACTAACGGATTGTCAAATTGTTACTCTCTTTCAAAATACGAGCCACTTTTATTAATTTTAGAAAGCTCGCTGAATTAACAGGGTCACAAATATCTATATCACTCTTAACCAATATAAAATTAGGGAACAAATTTCATTTCATACTATTAAACAAGATTATTTAAAAATTACACCGACACTGTTGGGGATTTTCCCCCATAAGAATCTTTTCTTTTGCCTGTTTTCTTTCCTTATACAGTCATATTTCGGTGTTACATTTATTATAAACATTTATTATAAGGAATTATCATTTTTTATTTAATTTTGTTTCATGATACGAAATAATATTTGTGGAAAATACCTATTCATTTTGAGTTTCTCTTAAAAATTCCAGAAAAAAATTTAAAAATTGCTAGAAACATTTTAAATTATTAAAAAATTCAAATCGTACATTTTTCATTAACTGCCAAATATGATTCACTGCAAAATTATGAGAAAATTTTTTTAATTTTTGCTGTACATTTGCAGTATAAAAGAACTACTTTAATTGCTCACATCTTGTACAATTTTAAGCAAATATTTCTAAACAATTTAAAGCAATAATTTTGTAATTAGTTTTAAATTGGTCCAAAAATTTTGTTTAACTTTATTGACCATTTTTAAAATTATAGCATTAAAACGTAAGACAAAAAAAATTGTTTTTATAAAAATGTCCATATCTCCATAAATATCGAAGCTGAATTTACGAAAATTTGAGCAATTATCATTTATAATAACCAAAACAAATGTTACAAGTTACAAATTTATTCCAAAATTTTGTGACATAGGATGTTCAAAAATACTATTTTTCGTTTGTAATTTATTGTTGGTCCTTAAAACGTCTAAAAGCTTTAAACTTTATTGAGAAGTATGAAAAGTTGCATGACATAAACACTTCTAAAGTTATAAAATGATTCTTTAATTATTTCTTGAGAAATATGAAAAGTTGTATAGGTATAGAATGTATATAATTATAATATACCAAACATTTTAAGTGAAACATTGATAAATATTATTTTTAAGTATTTCATTGATTTTACAATTATCTACAATTAGATGGACTAATCAGTTACGATTATACATATTATGTTTCTTTGTTAAAATCACACGTATTGCAATTAGAATCGCAAGTATTTCCACTAAAATCTAGTCACTAATCGCAAGTATAATCACTAGTATAATCAATATTTTTTAATGCTAATTGTACTTTTTACCCATAATTTTAATTGCATTTTTCACCATATCTCTAGAATTATAGAATTTTTTGAGTGTAATAAAGATTGAGTGTAAAAAAATTTTTTTACACTCAATGTTGCACACACGCACACACTATATATATATAT
>NC_092214.1:56311758-56331970 GCF_043381705.1 Parasteatoda tepidariorum
GTGTTGCTTTTAAAATATATATATTGCTGCTTGTTCCATATCACAGTTTTATCATGATTTGATTTTTATTTCAAGAATTTGTTATTAAGACTAATTAAAAGCAGTTATAACTAATTTATTCTGTAATATACATTCAGCAGAATTCAGAGAATCAATCTGCAGCAGTATCTTCAACACTTCAAAATTGTCTGTGTGCATAACGGAATCTAGTGGAGATTATTATTGTGAAAATTAAGTTTAATTTAACATATGTTTAGAACCATTTGCAAATATTAAAGATAGTAAAGTTATATACAAAAATATTATCTTGTTCATAATCAATTTCATTCAAACAATTTTATATTAGCTTTGCCCAATAGGAGAGAAATCTGATGCTTATACTAAGCACAAGAAAGAAAGCAGAAAGAAACTTGAAACTTGTAGATGTTAGTATAAAAACAAATATTTTATTTAAAAAGAACAAAAGAACGAAATTGTATTTTATGGTGTTCCGATTTATGTTTCCTCAAATAAAATTTATTACTAAATCATCAAAGATGCTTTGCAGACAAATAAAACAAAAGTGAGGGGAAAAATATTTTTCATGGTTTTTTATTGCCAGCAATTTCTATCGATATGTGAATTTTTAAAAAAAAAAAATTTGAGGTGAAAAATAATCTGCAGATATTGTGATAATCTGCAGCGCCTGGCTGTCGTGCTGGAGGTTTTCTGCTACAAGAAGTATACCTAACTCATTTTTCTCTTATTCATGCTTTTTCAAAAAAGAAATGAGTTTTGAATATTTTTATAGTCATTTCTTTGCGAGACTTGGCGGAAAAGTAATTTTTAATATGCGTACAAACACCAGGCACATCTGCTCACGAATATGAAATAAAGGAAAATAAAAAACGCCAACAGTTTTGAATTTAATAAATAGTACCATATTAGAAAATACTTACATTGAAAAAACTGCATATGAGAAGATAGAAGCCAAACAGAAACTATTGACTTTTTAAAGCGATAAAAGATTAAAATTCAAGGAAAAAATAATTTTACATGGTCACATAAAAAAATTACATTTATTAGAAAAAGTGATATGGTGTGTAGTGTACTTAGAAAATAAACTAATGAAAACTTTTTAAAAGTCATTGGTACACTTCGTCGTTGAACTCTTAACTTGGGCATAGTTCAAACTGCGTATTTAAGAAAATAGACATTGCTTAAAACGCGTGTTTAAAAAAATATATAGTGCAAAAGGCACGTAACAAATAAGATTCTTAACATGATATCCCATTTGAAAGTAGACAGATAGGAAATCACAGATCTCGCATTTCAATTTTTTTCATTACGCATTTTGAGCTATACCCATTGTTTTCAAAAGCACATATCGATTTATTAAAACGTATATTTTGAACTATATCTATATCTATTTCTTCACACACGCATTTCAAGCTATGTCTATTTTTCTGAACGAACAAATTGAGTATTCCCTAAGTGAAAGAGTTTACATGTAATTACTTACTTTTAATTATTTAAATGCACTTATTTAAATTTAAAATCATGTAATTATTTACTTTCTCTTTCGCTTTATCATTTCGAAAATGGTAAATATTACCCTTTTTTAATAAGTTAATTTATAAAACCCTGAAGATTCAATTTTCTTAGGGGTGTGGGGAAACAATATATATAATTGAGGCTTCTTAGCGAAAGGATATCAAGCTTATTTTCTACTTTTTGAAAATTATAAGTATAAAACATTTCTTCGACTACGCCTGTATACTTGTATTTTCTTTCAGGGAGAAAATGTTTACATTGATTCAAAATAATTAAAAAGAAAATTTAATGAAGAAAGATAAGTAATGTTCTTCTGTATGAATTTCGATTCTTAATGACTGTAAATAGAGAAAGTCATGACCTTATAAAAGAAGATAGGTACTCACCTTTTTCAATATCAAGTCCAGTAGGTTATATGAAGTAACAATAAACGTAGCTACTTGTTGTGTCACTTTTATACTATTAACCTAAGTAAAATAACCTAATTAAAAGATACATTGTCCCACCCATTCATTTAGTTAACCAATAATTCTTCTTCATTCTAAATTTTATCCACCTATCATTAAAGGTTATTGATTTTCTTTATTTATTGTAGAGTGTTTGCATAGTGGAGAATAAATATAAATAATTATACATAATAGTAAATATATGTATATTTATTTTCGAAACGATGTATTGTTATTATTTTTTATATGAACGAAAAAATTTAAGGAATATGGATCTATGGGACTTAGAATAAAAATTGAGATTCCTCGGACAAAGGTCATATTTTAATCTTATAAAAGGTCATATTTAGTCTTTAGTTTTATTTAATATAAAGATACTAAGTGACAATCTTTGAGTATTTCCGGAGTGGAAGGAAGCTCCAATTGCATTTGGTAACAGTTAGTAGACAGATGAGCTTAGAAAACATAAAATCTCCAGTAAGCGACAAGAGTGTGAACGCTTTGATATTAGTTTATATTTATTTTGTATTAATTAGCTGTAATATTCAAAATGCAGCATTTTTAAAAGTTTTAATTATAATGAAAATTAATAAATATTGGCTGCTTTTGGATATATTAAGCTTATCTTTAAATTATACCAAAGGATGTTTATTTTTAATGCTGATAACAGATTCTATTAATGACATTTATTTTCAGAAAAATGATCAAACAAGCTCACCATATTTCCTTTCGTTTCTTCTGTAAAAATATAGTCAGTTTACAGTCATTGTTAAGACTTTTTTTCTTTTTACTAAAAAATTTGTATTACTTTTTTTTCAGCAAGGTTTTTTTAATTTTTTTAAGAGTTGATGCTTTTGTACCATAAATATTACTCTATATAACCATCCACAACATCCGATTTCTTAGGGATGTTTTTATTTAAACACAACTCATTATGTTTAAATAAAAACTCATATTATTATTGTTATTTTATCATATTTAAACATTATGTTTAAATATGATAAAATAACATGCGTAATAACTGTATATAATTACTATAATTATATAAAAGTCATGCAATTATGTTTTAATCACTGTGGTTATTTCGCAAAATTTTCTACTTGAATAGATATCATAAATTTTGTTTCATTTATCACACTAATTAACATTTTAACCCACTAATTAATATTTTGAAAACATCAATTAGTTACTATTAATAACAACTAATTACACGAGAATTTATGAAAATAAGACTAATTAGTAATTACAAAACTTATTAAATTTCAAACATTATGCTCTGTGAACTAAATTGCTTCGCTAGTTAGCATGCTAACCAGTTATTGTACAGAATAGAGATATTTTTCAGAATGCAGAATAGTGTGTTTATTTGCATGCATATGCATGCAAATAAGCACACTTTATTGGAAAAATGCTCAACAATGTGCTTGAAAATCTTTATTTTTAAGTGAAAGATTGAAAAAGGAACAATCAAGGGCAAGTGTTGCTTTTAAAACACGGATGATAAACATATTAAAACTACTAACAATTTATCTATTAATAAAGATTCCAAAGGCAAAAACATCAACAATCCATGTAAAATACAATGGACGAAATTTTTTGAAATGCATGGACGTGGGGTACCAAACACTGGTAAAGAGATCACTGACTTGCCACAATTGAACACTTTTGTGCTTGACTCTTTCTGTGCTTTTTTAAACAGTTTTTCACAAGATAATTGCGTTTATTTCTTATACGCTGCAATACAAAGATAATTTAGCCGACTATTTTGGCTAGTTCCTCTTCCCATAACTTTCTTTTCGCTTCGATTTTTTGATTTTGAAGCTCACTGGAAAATAAAGAGAAAAAATATTAGTTTGAAAGACAAACATTAGATGCATTAGTTTACACATAGTAACATAATCTCACCTGACAAAAAATTAGACACCTCATCTGATTGGATACAAAATCAGGTTCAAGCCGGATGTGAGTCAATGATGGATTAGGTTTTCTCACTGAATTGATCACTAACATGAATTAGCATGTTTATTTTAATCTAACATGAATCAGCATGTTCATTTTGGTCGATTTATCTTTGTAATTCAATCAATACTTTCATGATGATACTTCTTTTCAATATGACAATAGCAGAGATTGAAAGAGTATGTAACTGGTTTTAAGAACACTCATACACTTAATAACATCTCAAATGGCCTAATAAATTACCTGACATGAGCCCCACAAAAATCTGTGAAATATGAAGGAACAGCCGGTAAAATACCAAAACTAGCTTGGTGTATTTAAGTGATCAAATCCTCAGAGAATATCACATATCGGAAATCATGCGTCTGCAAAACCTTGTCTATTTACTACTTTACTGAATCCAGACGGTTGCCAATTCCAGTGTTCCATAATATTAAATAATGCTTTTCCGGTTTTTTCAAAGGGTGTCTCACTTTTTTCCGGTTTCAAAAATGTACTTATTCACCTAAAAATATGCCATCCCAAAAATATCCATACAGTTTTCATCGTAGAAATATACAAGTTTTAAAAAAAGTAGCATATTTTGGCTGTTTGACATATTGTCGAAGAATAATTCTCCAGTGTAAAATTTCGACAAATTGTGTGATGCACGTGATGTTGCATATATTGCAGTTTTAACCAGCGAAAGTTAAATATTATTTGGTTCCTTTACTAAATAACGATGTTTTTTATTACTTTGAAATAACTTGCTTGCTTATAGCTTTGAAGTAACTAATATACGAAATATTATATTACGAAACACTAATATACTAAATATACGAAATATTAACAAAAGTATTTTCGTATCAGTGTCGCTAAAGTTTGCGATTATCATAAATTGCTACACTTGTTATTAACAAAGCAGCCCTAAATTGTTAAATGGTCGAAAGCATTCATTCCAGCTATCACACTCACACGAAAGAGCGTAAATTTCATGAGTAATCAGAAAAAAATAACTAGGCAATTTTCGAATTTCAGACAATAAGTATGATTTTAAAAATTCCTTTCTTTTAATATGAAGTTCAAAATTCATACTTAATGTCATTTCTTTAAAGATTCATTCATAACGTTTCGATTCTGGTATAAAATAACTATTGTGGCAAATTTCAATGGGATTTTTTAAGCATAAAACAGTGTTATTTCTGATTCAAAATATTTATGATTTACCAGAATAATTAACATTGTCGAGTTCTCTGAACTGTTCTAAGAAGCATGAATAAATGATAAGGTTTTTCTATTAAAATAAATCCTCAGAGAACGCAATCAAATTTAATTAATATTTTATTAAAATGTTAGCTCAATTTTATGTCTTTTATTTACTGAAAATCCGCATTTTTTTTTAAGAAAATAATTTAAATAATCAGACGAGTGGTAGGATTTTATTTTCAACTTAGTGGTTAAAATTTTCATATCTCCTTAGTTTTATTTATTTATTTATTTTTAAATTTAATACTTAATGATAGGTATCTTCGAAAGCCTTAGAGTGAAAAGAAAAATGGTATTCAATTTTTAACAGACAAAAAATATCGGTGTTTGTTATTTGTCTTCCAGATTTGAGAGAAAACTTTGAAAAAGAGTTCTTGTCTACCTTTCACGATTATAAAGTATAAAATCTTTCTGTATAGAGTCCAGTTGTTCCCGAAGATACTCATCATCCTAAAAGAATAAATTAAAATATTTAAATATATAATGAAGTTATAAAGTGGTGATTTATTTCAAACGCTTGAAACAAATTATATTATCTGTTTTAAGCTATTATAAATGTTTTCTTAAAATTGCTTTTAAAGTTGAAGCACGGCAAACATTAATAACGACAACAATAAATTGTTTAGAATAAAAATAAGTTTTGTTGAAAAAATTAAAATATTTTACACTTTTATTCCATAAAGGAAATAAACTCAAGTTTTACTGACAACACTTAAGCACAAATTTTTGTTGTAGTTATCTACTACAAGTTTTTCTCTTACATTTATAGATTTTATTTGAAATGAAATTTTCAGTCTATTTTATCAAAATGTTTATAAACGTTATACGTAATATTGAGTCACGTAAATGTTGCTATAAACAGTAAATTTCTTGGAGAGTTAGGGTGCATCATCTGAATTAAAATTGCATAGGAAATCCATGACTAGAAATGTGGTCATGCTTGATTAAGATAGCTTCCCTATTATAACCTGTTCAAAAGCATGCAAGAAATATTCTTAATAAAGAAGCACCCCTAGAAGCGTATGACGACATTTTCGGGAGTAGGTTCCTATGCAATTTTAATGTTGATGATGTGACCAAACTCCTTTAAAAGTTTGTGGCAGCATTTATACGACCTTTTGCCACATATAACGTTTTTAAACGAGTACATTTCGACGAAAAATAGACTGAAAATGCCATTAAAAAACTGTATTTTGGAGAGAGAAACCGAGTGCAGATTTGAAGATCCTTTAGAAAAAACCTCATGCAACAGAAAACAAATTGCTCCCCAGTGTAATGAATGCCTGAAAACTTCAAAATCGAAGTTAGAGTTTAGATTTTTCTTAAGGAATATACTTTGATTACTTTTAATCTTAAAGGCTGGTTAAAACTAATACAGCATTACTCATATTTTTGGGACAGAATTTGAGGAAATTCTTTAACTCATTTTTTTTTTTGTTTATGTAAACTTTAAATAAGCTTTTATCCTTAATTAATAAGATTTTGTTTTTAATAAGAGCTAATTAGATGCTCGTTTGCTTAAATTTTTTTTGAACGGAGTACTAGCGATATAAAATTTAAATACATTGACGCCCAAAAATTAAGCACACTTTTTTACACATTTCCAGTGTAAAAGAATGTTCAACTTTTGGACACCAGTCCAGTTATACAGTTTTTTTTCCATGATTTTTGTTTATATATTTCTTTTTTCTTTAAATCATTATTCTTTTGTTCAGTGTGAAGTGTGCAAGAAGTTCTCGATACGTAAAAATTTCGTGAGATATCGCGAAATGTACAAAAAAGGAGTATTTACATAAAAGGCTCTAAACTTGAGACCGAGCTCCTGAATAAATTATAATTTCTGGATTTCGGTTACCACTTACCTTTTGATGGTCAAAAATCCAAATCCATCGAAAAAGAGATTTTATTTAGAGAAAGTAAGTATTATTTTTCTGTTGCTGTAGCTTAATTAATATTTAGAAAAAAATTAATTAGAGTAGCTGAATTCCTCTTTTCACACTATCAAGATTGGGACTTAGTTGGCGAAATTCCGAATATTAGAAAAGAAAAATATTCAAAAATATTCATTCTTTTTTCTTTGCTTACTGTTTGCTTATTGTTTGAATTATGATTCTAAATTAATAAGAGTTTTTGTGTTTTTTTTTGCATTCAAACTATAATTCTAAATTTTCTTAGAATTATTCTTAAGCAAAAATAAGAATGACTAGTTGTAAGCTGTTTTCGTTCTATTAAATTGTTTTAAAAAGGCGTAGTACTAAAGCTAGGCAAGTTTTTTACTAGAAATGGCTAATTGGATCCTGATTCTTTACTTTATTTTCGGTTTTTTAATATTCATTTATTTAATGGTGGGTTAATGAACATGCTTAATTTTACATTTAAAGGAATTAGACAATGATTTTAAGCATGAACATGATTAAAATCATATCTTGAGTCGAATTTGTTTTTATGTATTTTTAAAAATAAGACATCTTTTGATTTTTATAGAATTGCTATAAAATACAGCAAAAGTATTTTATATTTTAAAGAAAAAACAGAAAAGAAAAAAAATTGCTTTCAAAATGGTAAAAGGAATGTTATTTTTATTTTTGCTAGATAAAATTTGTTATAAATAAAAGTCAAAAACATCATGTGATAATCCTTGAAATGTCATAGGTCTAAAAAGACATAAATTGAAACTTTTTTGATATTTATACTATCATTTAAAGACCAATAAAAGTTTAGCACATACTATGCTTTTCTATATCTGAAAGTTTAAAATTAAAAAAGAGATTTAATATAAACTGAGTAAATAGTTTTTGTATAAACTCTTTTGCTGGATATGGTTGAGATATATATTCATGTCTAAATTCATTTGAGGATTTATTCAACATTTTTACGGATTTTTACTTTGATGTTCTCTTGTTATTTAGCCATATTCCGCGAAAATCATTCAATATATTAATTGACCATTTGAAGGAAATCGAAATATTCTCATGACCTCAAAAGAATTATTTTTCTTCTAAATTCAACATCGTCATAAATAGTTAATTTCTGAATATTTATTTATAACAATAAATAGAAGAATGAAACTCGTAAATAACATTTAAGGAAAAAAATCAGTTCAAGTTTTCTCACAAGAAGCAAAATTTTACCTCGCTTAATTGTTGAGGTGAAGAAACAGTTTTTGCTTTATTTCTTTTAGAAAGGCGTTTCTTCTTTTTGTGCAGTGGATTCGACTCGATTATCATTTCTTCGAGTTCAAATGTTGGATCGCAATTTAGCTGGTTTTTCTAGAAGAAAAAGAAAAAAAATTACAGCAGCGTAAAATTTTTTAATTACAAAACTTTAGAGAGCAAGAAAAATTTAAATTAAAATGATTTTTTTTTTACTTTTTTTTCTCACTGCTTCGTAAAACCATTTGTTTAAGGAAAATACAAAGAAATATACTGTTTAGTGTTTTACAATTGAATGCGAAATAGCATCCTGTTCTGATTACAGAAATATAAATTCTAAATAAGAAAGCAATCAATCAATCCTTCAAATTAAATAATAAACAGTTGTTGGAATATTTTGTGTAAATTTAGAAAATAGAGTTTTTTTTATTTATTCAAAGTTGCTTTTTGAACAAAATTAGTTTTAATATCCATACAGTAAAAAATTCCAATATAAAGTATCGGCACTTTGGGTGCTTCATCCGTAAAATCCATTTTACCGTAAAGCCCATTTTTATTTAAAAATTATATTTTTTCAGTAATAATTACCGTAAAATCGCTGAATTACTTTAATTAAATAAATGTTGCTGTAAAAATTACGGTATACGATATTTTTGTTCCGTCATACGTTCCAGTAAAAATAGATATAACTGTAAGAAGGGCCCTGAGGACCCTTACAGTAATATGACCCAGAATTTTTTATAGTATACTTAAATTGTAAATAAGCGAAATACTTTACTTGTTGAGCCAACTGTTTAAAATCGTTTTAAAATAAACAGTAAAAACTTGGTGAAATTGTATCAGATTTAAAGTAAGTCTGTCAATTAAATAAATGTTGCTTTAAAAATTACGGTATATGATATTTTTGTTCCGTCATATGTTCCAGTAAAAATGGATATAACTGTAAGAAGGGCCCTGAGGACCTTTACAGTAATATGACCCAGAATTTTTTATAGTATACTTAAATTGTAAATAAGTGAAATGCGTTACTTGTTGAGCCAACTGTTTAAAACCGTTTTTAAACAAGCAGTAAAAACTTGGTGAAATTGTATCAGATTTAATTCTCTAATTTTGTGCATCCTCTAATTTTGCAATGGTAAAAAAGTTATGTTAAAACCTTCTCATCGAAACGACTACAGATACATAAGGGCAATTAATATTACATACATTTCTTAAAAATCACTGAATAGTAACAACATTTCAAATCGTAGTCTAAAGATGCGTAGATAATTTTTGACCGGTTGTATAATGTAACATCAAACTAGTGAAAAACAAATGACATGACTAATTTAATAGCATTTCATGATGACCCGTAACTACTCTCCTTAATATATATTTTTGAATTCTTTTCAATCATGAAGCTAAAAAAGTATGCGTATTAGAGGTCATGAATAATTACCTAGCCAATTAAGAAAAAAAACTGGCAAAAGTCTTTCGAATCCCCAGTGCGAAAGGTTTTTTGAAAAATATTAAAACCAGTTTAATAAAATAATAAACCTGCTTAAACCTACAGCTGTAGAAAAATATTAAACCTGCTTTATAACTTCCCAGCATTTAAATTTTAAATTTCGGTAAATATATTATTAATCACAGATTTTTAAAACCCTTCAAAATAATCAGAGTTGTAATGAAGAACAGTAATTTCTTACGCAAGGAACAAAAGAAGGTGCAATTTGCCTGTTGTATACAGCGTTGAAATCCACTGGTTTTAAGTAGTGGTGCCTTTTCATATGCCTAATGGATGATATTCGTCGTTTTGGATTGATGCAGAGTAACTAAAATCAAAACATTTAATCAAAAATTTGAATTAGAAACAAAACAATGTAAGACGAATACATAATTGAATATATTCAAAAGTCCGGTTATCCTTTGTTGTTAAGTAACTAATTAATATAGCTTTTTAAAATGTTTTGCCTAATTTTATTTGCTGAAATTTTTTTATAGAACTTTGTCGCTAAATTTTAAATATTAAATTTTAAAACTTGTATTTAAAATATTTCAACACTCAACATTAAAACACTCAGAACATTTAAATTTTTTTAAAAATAGTAACCTTATAATTTATATTTAAGAAAACTAAGTTCAAGGGATAAGATTTTATATCATATTTGCTTATTTGCTTCATAAATAAGAAAATTCCAGACATATAGGCTTACTTGGAGGACATAGAATTAATTTTCTATCTGAAAGGGACCTAAAGGTCCCTTTCAGAAGTAACGAAGCCATCCCTTTTTGAAGTAGTTATGATGATGTTAGAGTAGAGTTCGCAAAGAAAAAAAACCAAATCTCCCTGAATAACTTTGTATGAAATGATCGGATCTTCACGTTCTAAGATTCATCTTAACGGTTAGAGAAGGTGACTTTAAATATAATAATTAACTATTGCAGACGATATTTTAAGTTACAAAATCAGACACAAATACGTACTATCTCTCAATAAATATACCCTTTTTTGACGAATTCAGATGTCTGACTCCCGAAATATAAAGGATAGCAGCAATCTGCGAAGTACGGTCCCAATAATTTGGACAGGAGTGGGATTCACTTTACTTTTTGCGTATTTCACCATTTCTCGAGAAATTTTTAAGCGAATTGAAAGTATTTTGCACTCAAATATAAAATATGTTTAGCCAAAAATATTTCTATAAAAAAACTTTAGTGAATATTTGCTATTTTTTATTATTTTATTTAAAAATGGTCGAAAAAAATTTAATTGTAAGATATTCATTTTTTCAATATTTCAAAGAATGTATTTTTGCATGGCATTTTTCAAAGAATGTATTTTTGCATCCATCGAACAATTCTAAAAAATCGAAATTTAAAAATACGAATTTTCTAAAATTCAATTTTTCCGGAACTATTTGACCAATTTTGCTCAGACTTTGTATTTTGATATTTAAATTACATTCTGATTAAATGACAAAATTCGATTTTTCAAAAACTATTCGACCAATTTTGCTCAAAATGATAAAAGGAATCTTATAGAATATGTACTAAAAATTATATTTTGCATAGAATTATCTTTAGATAAGCAAACCTTATAATTGTGTACAAAGGTTTTCTTAATTTACTTGAAAAGTTCTCGAGATATGTCGAATATGTTAAAAGTAAAATTAATATTGAATGTTCCAAACTTCGTACCGCTCTCCTGACTCAACTATTGAAACCATATTTTCCAGACTGCGGTTACTCCCTGTATTTTAGAGGACAGAAAAGAAGAAAAAGAAGCATGTTTATTCAGAGAAAGTACGCTTCTTCTTAATTCGTAACTTAAATTTAAAACTTAATCTCAATGGTCGAAGATGGTGACATTAAACAGGCCTATTAATTAGTGCGAACGATATATTAAGTCTAAAAATCAGACACAAAAGCGTACTTTCTCGTAGCAAATTATTTTTTTGTAGACGAATATAGATTTTTGATCTTCAAAATATAGGGCATAGTAGCAACCGTGGAAATACGGTTCTAATAGTTTGGGCAGGAGAGCGGTTCAAAGTTTCGACTCTTAATGTTAATTATCATATCGTATTTTCCTTTATCGTATTTTGATATATCTCTAGGTATTTTTAACGGTTATTTATTATTTTATTTAATAATAGTTGAAAACTCTTTGAATTGGTATAAAAAAATGGAAATTTTTTTAAAGAATGCAGTTTTGTAAGGCGAAATGCAAAAAATTAAACAAAATCAGTCTAATAGCTCTTGAGTTATCCAATTTCAAATATACAACTTTTTTAAAATTTGATTTATCCGGAACTATTCAACCGATTTCGTTTAAATTTCGAATTTTGCATTAAATATTACATTCCTTAAAATGATGTGAAAATTTCTATGCCTTTTTATTAAAAATTGTTTCGATTATTAAGAAATAAAATAATAAATAATAAATAGTTAATAAAAATTATTTTTCTAATAATTTTCTTTGGATAAACGAATTCCATAATTCTGAGCAAAAATGCTTCAATTAGCTTAAAAAATTCGCGAGATATGGCGTAATACGCAAAAGGTAAAATTGAAATTAAAAGGTTCAAACTTTCAACCACTCTCCTGACCATACTATTGGGACAATATTTTCCAGAATGCAGCTACCCCCTATTCTTTGGGGGTCAGGAATCCAAATCTGTCAACAACAACAAAAAGGTATGTTTATTCAGAGAAAGTACGTTTTTTTTTGTCTGAGTTCGTAACTTAAGTAAATAGTGTTTGTACTACACTGATTGAAAAGGTATGGTCAAAACTACAAAAATATGATAAAATTTATTATGTTTCTGACTGTATGGGAACGGCAAAAAGCAAGGGAGTTTTTACGGATGTGCTTTGGTAATGACTATTGGTAAAATTAACAAAAATTGTCTTTTTACTATGCTGTTTGGTAATAAATTAGGTAATTTTATCATGATACCTTATAACACGGCATAGAAACCATTTATTCGCTTAAATTTACTTTTTACTTTTCGTTTTTTAACATCCTTTGAAATAACTCTTTTTATTTTCTGTATTTGCTTTAGAAAACCAAATTTTAATATAATTTGCTTTGTTAGATACGATTTCGAAAACAATACAATATAAGTCTCTTAGGCAGTTGGGATACATAATATTTAATAGGCATATTGATAAGATATGTTGCTTCCAATAAGGTCTTCCTACAAAACTTATTAAATTTGTGCAATATTGCTGTATATTTTGGCAGTTCTCAAGATTTCGATCAAGTTCCGTTAAGCAGACTTATTTTTTATAACTTGTAGAATTAAATAAGAAAAGAATTTGGAATTTTTCTTCTTTTCTTTTTTTTCCTTTTCCTTCTGCTTCCTTTATTATTATTATTTTTTTTTTGAAATGTAAATACAATTTTGAATGGAATTCTTATCAATAAGTAACAAAAGAAAATATTTATAATTAATTCGGTCTGTCAAGTGTTTGTTTTAATGTTTATTTCTAGTTTATGAAATAATTAGATGTTGCGTTGAAGTTATATTTTAAGGCATATGCACTTAAAATACAGGGTGTTCCATGAAGACCACCCTCAATATATATTTTTAGAATCCTTATCAAAAATCATCACATATCAATATTTTATTCAGGGAAAACAAAAACGTTATGGAGATCTGACGTTTGCATTAAGGAAGCGTATGTGATGAAAATCAAAACATGTTCGATTTGATGTTGGAACTTAAAAGTGTTTTTAATAGTCATATTTCAACTCTTATTTGTTTTCGCCCGAAACTTTTCAAGCTTGTCTTTTTTAATATAAAATTTGCTCTTCTCTACTATGATTTGTTAGGTTTCGATAGCATATACTTTCTTCGCCTACATATCAATTTGAAACCCATAATATAATATATTTTTGTAATTTGAATTCTGAAAAATACATATTAAGGGTGATCTTAATGGAACACCCTGTATATTTGTATCTTTTGAGAAAACATGCATCTTAGTATTATATAACTTTTTATACTTTTGTATACATTATATTATAATAATTATACTTGCTTCATTAATGAGACTTGCGAGTCCTTTGTCAACTGATCTTGGAATTCGAATACATGAATTATGAATGAGTGAATGGATTTCTTCCATACTTGTATCTGAATGAATTCCATATGGTCTCTAGGAAAAATATTCAATATAAATTTAGTTCAGAGGAAATATTTTTAATATAGTTTTAAATGTTTTTTTCTTTTTTGTGGGTAATGAAAAAATATGTGTGCTTATATATCCAAAAATCTTACTTACTGTACTCTTATAAAAATAATTTAATGCTTAATTTTTAAGAAGTTCTTTAGAAAAAAATATGAGTTATCATTAAGAAACTAAAGCTTGGATTAAAGCTTACGATTATAATTTTTGTTCATATTACTAAGACTAATGAAATCAGATTCTTCTTTTTTAAATTTCATAAAATGAGGATATTTTCATATTTTGCAATGACTCACCTCCACAAATTTTCCGGTTTGAGTAAAACTCAACTGCTTGATTATTGCTAAGGAACAGTTACATTTTTCGGAATAATTAATTATAGACGTTAATTGATGAAGAAAAACTAAGTACGTTTAATTAATAAAGACCGTGTGCATTTATTGTTAGGCAAAATATTTTAGATATCGAGGTATCGAAAAATAATAATTTAAAAAAAAATGCTCATTAGTTGATTTCTAAACAGCTATAAAAATGAGTCTTCTTGCCGGACTGATACAAAAATGAGTACCTCAGTAAGATGTGTGATTGCCTCCGACATTAATGAACATTTTGCATCTTTTATTCATGCTGCCCACTAAACTATCGAAGAGTCCTTGGGGGATATTATCCCACTCCTCTTACAAGGCAGTTTTCGGTTCTTGTACGTATTTTTTATATAACCGTTGTTGAACAGCCAACCCAATTTTCGGGTTTACGACTACTACTGCTCAACTCCATAGCTTTGTAATTTTGAACCCAATCCAGAAGACAAGGGAACTCTTGGATCTAGTATTGAGAGAAATTTTCCTTCGTAGAGGACTTTTTGATGTAACGAATCCGCATTTGCGTTGCATGGAGAGGAAGACCACGAGGACCTCCCACGGTTAGCCTGATGGCAAAGGAACTCTAACACATGATCCGTCTATCACTGCGGATATTTCACGTCAGCACTGTGGTCGGTGCAAGCCGGATGCGGATTCGTATCTACCCGCCATCCCTGGGATTTGAACCTGGTTCACCTCATTGGAAGGCACGCACTTTATTCTCTGAGTCATTGGTTGCATCTTGCACAATTTGGAAATGATGTGTTCTTTGTCAAACTCATCTGCCATGAACATCCTAGGCATGCTTTAAAGGATTTAGATCCGAGGAGTATACAGACTATTGCATGCGGTCAACATCTTTACATTCTAGTGTGCCCGATACTTCAGCACACCTTTGCGGCCGCGCATTGTCACTTATAAATGGAAAGTTTAGACCAACCACACCCCTTAAAAAAGAAACATGGTCCTGAATAATCTTTCTGCAACACCGCTGTGATGTAATGCCACCTCGCTCATGGACGTGAAGAGGTGTTCAGCCATTGTGCATAATGCCTGCCCATAACAGCATTCCTGGACCATACCGCGATCACGTTCATCAATCTACTGTTGTGCAAAACGTGTTCTCCTCTCTCTTCACACTAACTGGCAGCCAGAATTACTTGTCATAATGAATTGAGACTCGCCGGAGTACATCACTCTGAACCACTGCTGGTAACTCCAATCAATACGTTCTTTACTTCAACGTAATCTTTCTCGACGAGGGCATAGTAAAAGCAGGATGCATCGAACAGGTTTTCATGCTTGCAAACAAACTTGATTTTATCTCCGTCAGAGGGCTCTGGCTGAAACATGTGTACCGGTAGTGGTTACTTAGACAGGTTAGCAGCTATCTGCCTGAGAGTGACATTTCCGTTCCTTTTCGCTACTGGGGATACATATCGTTCCTTATGAGGTATGGTGTTCTTACAACGACCATTGGCATGCTATCGCTTAGCATTTCAACCTTCAGCAGTCTTTTCTAATCGCGAGAATACACTTTTTGCCACTCCTATTATTGCGGCCACAGTGGTGACATTTAGAGCTGCCCTGAGTCATCTAAATGCTTGTCCACGATTGTAAGAACTCAAATGATATCTTGCTAACATTTTGCACTTAATTATTGCAACACAGAAGAATTTCATAGAAATAAGCTCAAATACCTATAGTGCTATTTTGGTCAAATATCTAACATTATGAATTTCAGAATGAAAAAGAGAATGTGTGCAATGCTTTTTATACAGATAATGGGTACTGGTCTACCAGACCCTCTGCACTTACTGTCATTGGTCGGCTGCAAATAATGCTACTTAACATAAATCAGTTGTTTCTTAGTAATTGTCAAGCAGTGTAAGAACTCTTTAAAATGTTTAGAAAAACTTTTACATAAAAAAAATATACGAAATTAGCACAAATCTGTGTGAATATTTTAAAAAAATCAAGTGAAATAGTTTGTTTCGTGATATATGAATAATAATGACGTAAAAATGAAATAGGATTTATACCCATATGTAATACAATCTTCACATTAAATAGGTGGGGATTTCAAGCAAATTTCAAACTTTTAAATATTTTTTACACTAACTTCTCCTCTAAAATAAAAATATGAAGAAAAAAACCAAATTGTAACTAATTTCATAAAAATATAAAAAGCATAACATATTTTCTAAATTTTTGAATAAGTAAAAAACCAAATGAGTGTGCCAAAAGATGTAAGCAAAAGCTAATACACATTACAGTTTAAAAGTGGTTATTCACAAAAAGAAAAGGCCTTCATTTTAGATGAATTTGGCTTATACTGAATAACATTACTATGTAATTTTTATAGAAAAGTTTTTTTTCCAATGCCCAACCGATTGAAACTCGCTATTCAGGTATCAGTAGGGCAGATTTGTTAGCCACTCTTTCATGGGAGACATATTAGGTGGGGAAACATTGCTCCCACAGTAAGAGCGGATAGTACAGAGAATGAAAGAACATCCATGCGAAGGACCTTTCTGATGTGAGGTCAGCTCCTTGGCAACTACACAGTTCGGCTTATAATGAAAAGTAAAATTTAAAATATTGAAATATATTCACATGTAAAAATAATATATTTTTTAAAGTTTTAAAAAAGAAAGAAAAAAAAAAATTTTTTTTTCGAGAGCGTCCAATTTCCCCTAAGTAGTTTAAAACTTTCTTTTATTGAAGATAGTTGTTTACAACGATCTTTGTGTTCAGACATAGTAAACTCTTTTTCATTTAAATTACTTTTATTACTTCACTATTTATTTTCATTACTTCAATATTTACTTTTATTTCTTCAATATTTCGTTTTATTACTTCAATAGCTACTTTTATTACTATTGCAATTACTTTTCTTCTTAAATAGCACATGCCATATATTATTGCCGAAACTAATCATATTGCTATATTTCCACTTACCATTTTGCAAGCCATTTCATAAGCTGTTATACCAAGAGACCACCAGTCTGCTGCAAAAGAGTAACCAACTGTATGGTCTATAGCACAAGCAACAACTTCAGGAGCTAAAAAATATAAGCGAAAAAGCATTAAACTTATATTCAGTAAGAAAACATAACAAATTATGCGTGATGTCGTCAAATGGTTGATACTGCTTACAATATTGTGATATATAAAGGCAAGATTGAAGTAAAAAAAATAATGATAACAATAAAATATATGCTTAAGAGTCAGATGTGAAACTCACATCATACACGTAAGATGTAAACTGTAAAACACTTTAGTGTAATAGCTCTACAAATTTTGTGTTTTTGGAGTTAACATCAAATCGATCATTTGCATTCACTTTAAAAGGTATCGTTTAAATGTCTACACAAACAATAAAGAATGCTTACTCCAAACTCCTGCACACTCACATCATTCGTGCATTATTTTTACTACCGAAAGCAACAAATTTGGCGTGGCCGATCCCCACCGAAGACTCCCCGTATATTAAATGATTACTGGTGCAGACTAAATCGTTCGGTCACTAAGTCCTCCAAATTCCCAAAACAAATCGATGCCTCTGGGGGTACTGAATTGGAGATTGATCGTTATCTGTTTCAGGTCATAATTACGGTTTTTGGATGGATGTATGAATGGGTTCAACCTTTAAAATGGGCTGTAGTGTGGCTGAAGTCTTATTCTTGGCCATATATGGCGCCACTGGAGAACAAGAAACGCACCCTCTGCCTTAAATTCGCTTGGTTTCACCAAACAGGCTTGCTTGTATTGGCAAGTGGAATTAGATATAACAACAACAGGAAATTTAGCGTAGTTTCGATATAGTCAGTAAATCGTTTAAAATCGAATTGGTAATAGCGTGAGTTTGTTTTGCATGTTGCTACACGTCTACAGGAACAAAAGTTCGTTAGTAAAATGTATGTATATTTTTTAACTATCTGTCAGTTGCATTAAATCGTTTTATGATATTAAATTTCTATCCGCTTCTATCTGTTCTGTAAGCCGAATTCAAATTTATCTTAATATTCTCAGTTTTTTTTAGTTCTATTTTACAAACTAATTTTATTCTAAGAGTTGTTGTGGGCAGATTTATCTAAATGTTCTTACTTTAAATTTCATTGTAAAAATTACTTTACTGGTTGCTGTGTGCATCATACCTTTTTGCTAATTTAAATTTTAAAATTACTAAACACAAAATATGGAGGCAACTACTTTACACCAAAAGTAGTGAAAAGGGTCATGCCTGCTGCCTCTCTATGCCAAACACCTACATTTGGAGTTGAATAATCTAAAAAATTGCGTAAAAGATCACTTCAGTTCAAGTTAGCGCTAAATTTAAATGTCCAAACACACTTTAAACAGAATAGTTAATGTATAAACACGAATAATAAGAAAATTGTAAACCAAGCTCCATCACATTTCAGTCCCGCAGTGGACTGATAGTTAAGACACGGCTCCCAGCAAATCACCGAAGTCAAGCATCACTGGCTGCAGTCAGTGTGCGGATAGGTGACCACTTGGATCAGTCTGCGTAGGGACCAAGGTTGTGTGGCATTGGTCCTCGTTAAACTGTTTTACCGTAAGTGCTCGACTTCGCGTGCAGGTAGTCGGGCTACTGAAGCTGGGGTGTCACCCCTCTGCAGAGGATCAAAATTGTGATGGCATGTCTTCGGATCATCCCAGACCGTCGCCAATAGCCCATTGTGCAGCTCTAGTGAGACGCGTAAATGAACTACAACAATAACAATAACCATCACATTTCATGAATTTATGTCTCTTCCAAAAGCGCCAATTTCGGCATACTTCGGATATCTGCAAAAGTTTGTTTACAAACGATTACAAAATTGCATGAATTTGTTGTTGTCTTCTATGCTGTTATATATCTAAAGAAACAAAAGATCGTGGTTTCAAAATGTATTTATGTTTTTGTGTGCAATAAGGATAATTATATTTTAATTTTTAAATATCTGTCAATTGTATTCAATATTTTTATGATATTGAACTTATAAATTTTAATCCATGCCTTCTCTGTTAAAATTAATTATATTCATCGTAATATTCTCTATGTGCTGAGTGTATATTTGATCAACAGCGCAATTTTGTTTTAAGAATCAGTGTATACACGCATCCTTAATTAATGATTCATACTTCATATTATATAGTAAAAATAACTTTACTGACTCTTACTCGTATACTTATCATAAGTTACTATAGTAATAAATTTTAGTGTAAAAGATTATATACAATGGTGGCAGCTACTTTTCACCAAGTAGTGTAAAAGAAAAATCTCAAGAGTTCAGTTACACCAGGAAGTGCTATTGATTCTTGATGTAGTGAAATGTGTGCAATTTTTTTTATTCGTTACAATAGTTATAGATATCTGTCTAATTTTGCCGAAAAGAAGTCATGCTTCTTTAGAAAAAATGTGTTTTGTATCTGATTTCTCAATGTACAACATCGTCCGCACAATTTAATTAGCATATTTAAGTTTATACCCTTGAACCATTGCAACTGAATATTAACCTGTGAAATTCTCATGATAAGAGTAAAGGTTATAAAAGTATTCTGTTTTCTATCCAATCCAATGTACAAATCAATGTTCATTGCTTACGCAAATTTTTCTTAACCTTTTTAATTTTGTTATCTTTAAAGTGTTCTCAGTATATTGCCTAATGCTTCTTTGGTGTTATTAATTTTGGTGCTAATATGAAATTAACGTAAATTTAGTTTTGAAAGATAAAAAGCTTTTAAGGTTAGTTACTCGCTTATTAACAGATAAGTGAATCTTCGAAGAAATTTGGAAGAATTGTTTCGAGCACTATGAATATTGCCTATT
>NC_092214.1:56332521-56358401 GCF_043381705.1 Parasteatoda tepidariorum
TCTCACCTCCATAACTAATCTCACGAAAAAAATAAGCGGACCACTCTGAATAACTTTTGATCTAAAGTCGGATCTTTACTTTCTGAGACTCAATCTTAACGATTCGTGAGGGTGACTTCAAGCATGCTAATTAACTATAGAATTAGAGAGCTTACTATTTAACCAGACACAAATACGTACTCTCTCTGAATAAATATATCTTTTTTTTTAAGTGAAGAAGACAAATATAAATATATCTTTTTTTCACGGATTTCGATATTTCACCCCCCGAAATATAGAGGATAGCCGCAATCTGAGAAATATGGTCCCAATTGATTGGTCAGAAGTGAGGTCCAAAATTTTCACCCCTTAATGTTAACTAAACTTTTTCCAAATTTCACCATAGCTCGAGAAAGTTTTAAGCGAATTGAGAAATTTTAGGACTCAAATATGATATACGTTTAGCCAAAAATAATTCAATGGAAAAAAAACTTTAATTGAGTATTTACTATTTTTTATTATTTTATTTAATAATAGGCGGAAAAATTTTAATTGTAAGGTATAAAATTTTTTATCATTTCAAGGAAAGTGTTTTTACATGGATAAATACAAAATTCAATCAAAATTGGTTGAATAGTTTTAACAAAATAGAATTTTAAAAATTCGAATTTTCCAAAATTCGATTTCTCATTAACTATTTGACCGATTTTGCTCAGACTTTGTATTTTGCTATATAAAATTACATTCTTCAAAATGATATAAAGAATTGTATACCTAACAATTAAAGTTTTTCTACTATTATTAAAATATTAATAAGTTTTTCGACTATTATTATATATTATTAAATATATACCAAGAGTTACATTTTGCATGGAATTATCTTTAGGTAAACAAACCACATAATTGCGTAAAATTTTTTTTCAATTCTCTTAAAAAGTTCTCGATATATGTTGAATATGTTGAAAGTAAAATTAACATTAAATTTTCCAAACTTGGTACCTCTCACCTGACTAAACTATTGGGATAATACTTCCCAGACTGCTGCTACTCCCTATATTTTAGAGGACAGAAATCCAAATCCATCAAAAAAAAGGTATGTTTATGTGTCTGATTTCATAACTGTTTTTTTACTGTTAGTTTATTTCAAAATATCAAGCGCTTATCTGATATTTATTGAGGATACATTTACTTCATATTGAATCATCGAATGAGTGATGATTATTGACATTTAATGATGAGCATTCCGTAATTTTACTTAATCGATTAACAGTATTCAATGGAATATATTCCCCATTTTCATGTTTTTATTTATCCCCCTTTAATCTCCCTAAGATTGCAATCTACATTTGTATCATTTTCTTTTCTTTGTTAGTTAGGGGTCGAATGAAATTTGTTTTTTAAATACTTTCAAAACTTGGGGGAAATGGAAGTTCTAAATATTCAGTAAAGAAAACGCTGATTACTTCCATTTTTAAACATAGTCCCGACAAAAAACACATTTTATAAAATGGCGATAATGATTTTATTAGAGAATGATTTTAGCATGTCTTGATAATTTAATGATTCCGTTCTTGCAAATTTGATTTTAAAAAGTGGCTGATTTTATATTCCAGTAATTTCATTAGTGGTGATCACTGTAAATAAAATGGAAAATATAAAATTTAATTAAATCAAGTGGAATAATTCATAAAATTTATTCTACCGTAATATCTATTTTTACTGTAAAATGTACCATAGATTTTGCAGTAATATTTATTTATAGTGATTCAGGGATTTTAAGATAATTATTGCTGTTGTTAAGGTAAGATTTTTGTTCCGTAACATGTTCTGGTAAAAATGGATTTTACGGTACCCTGATTGCACCCTGAGTGCCAGTACTTTTCTATTCTATTTTGATCCTGATTTTTTTCAATGTGCTTGATATATTTATTTTCATGTTCAAAAAATTACAAAGAATAAATGATATAATTTAAAGATTGCTCTCTAAAACTTTTTTTTTCATGGGCAGAAGCTCTATTAATATAACAAAAAAATATAATAAAACCATTTCTTTCATTATGTTTAAAAGTTTTAACCTAAACATTTTATTTATTAAATATTAAATATAATATTACCCATGTATGGCTTTGTACCCGATACGGATGTAACTGCTTCTCCTTCTTTTAAATTTGTTGCTATATTAAAATCTGTGATATGAACATGCCCTAAAACAAAAATTAAAAAGTTACTCTTAGTCAGTTATCTAGGCAAAAATATACTTTATTTTATTAGATATACAAAGAAATGAAATTATGTGAAAATAATTTTTAAAAGCACTAATTATGCTCAAGTAATATCAAATGCTTTTGACTGAAATAGAAGTATTTATCGCAATTACGGTAAAAATTTTAAAAGTTATAAATCAAGCATTTTTCATGTATCCACGCATACAATATTAAGCACATATAGCCCATTGTGCAGCTCCAGTGCGACGTAAATAAAGTACCTACCCACCTACTCATCAAGCACAATTCATACTTATTGGGTTAACTGGAAAATTCCTGCCTATTTTAATTAAAAATTGAAGTGTGATTCATTTAAATTTTTTCTTATATGATGTCCCGCAGTCTTGTGGATAAAAATGAGATTTTGGATTTTATGCAAATTTAGTGGATAAAAACACTTTTATTTGTACTATCAAAATCCTAAAATCACAAATAGACAATTTTATTCATCGATATCAAGAAAACAAATGCTCAAAATTTGGATAACAGTTTTTTAACACTTTTTCAGAAGATATTTTTTTCAAAGACTGGCCTTTTCTCATGAACGTGAAGAAAAATGGCACGTTTACAGGCACCCCCTGTGAAAATATGATTAGTTGGTTTTAACTAGTAAAATTGACCATTGTAAAATTTTTTTATTTCTCTCTTTTTGCGCTATGCTTTATACTTTATCTTATGTTCCACTTTTTTGATTATAATCCTGGATGCTTTTACTTTTGCTGTTAAAATGTTATCAAAGATATATTTAAATTTAGTATATTTCTCCTTGATTATCTTTGACAATTGATCTATTTAAAGTGCAGGATTTAATACACACAATCTATCCAGCCAAAGTTTGTTTATTTTTGCTTAACTTATCAATAAAGATAAATGTTTCGTCCTAATCTATATCACTATTACAAATTTGAGACTCTTTCAAGCTAGAATTTTTTTAAAAGGATTAGTAACCGATTTCTCAGAGCAATGCGCAATAAATTCCGTAGTCATTATTTCTTAAATTATAGAAAACTAATGCTAGAAAATTGTCAAACTAAGTGTCTAAAGTACTTACCAGTGTCATCTATTAGAATATTATCTGGCTTAATGTCTCTAAAAAAAGGAAAACAAGTTAATATTTTTTAAGGCAAGGTTTTATTTTATCAAAATAATTATATTGTGCATTATTTTTGATATGTATAATATGCGATTTTTATTTAACTTTTAGACGATATTTCAAGCTGATTTTTCTATTGCAGTAATAATTAATATTGCATGATTACGTGAAATAATTGAATTTCAAAGGTTTTGTAAATTTTAGGAAATTACGCACCAACACAAAGGCGCAACTATAATTAAAAACAAATTCAATGATTTGATTTTAAGATTTGTTATAATAAAAAAATAACAATGAAAGAAAGGAAAGAAATTGCTTGATAAAATATAAAAAAGAATGATTCTGCAATTGAAATATGTCTGTTGAAAGAACTACGAGGTAGATTATTTGACTTCCTCTCTCAACGGCAAGAGAAATGCAATGGCAAGACAAGTGCAAATAAACAAAGCATTGTAAAGTAAATATTCCACGGATGCCTTAAAACTAATTTATATTCATTAAAATGCTTCATAATAATTCCTTATGGGATTGAGTTTTTAAAAGGAAACTGGTATTTTGTCGTGACGAAACACGATTTCTTTTTGATAACTCCTGGCATAGGCACTAATATAAAGGTAAGTGCCCTTCCAATGGAAAAATTACTAGCCTTCCTGATTCCAGTTTGCGCTCAGAGATTTTAATTATTTTTTTAGGTCAAGAACATTCATACCTTCTTGATCATAAAGACTATGAATTAATCAAAAAAAATCTAGAATGTATGGCATAGAGAATCTTGTGGCATAGTTTAAGCCCAACTGTGGACTGAAGTTCTGTACATCTTCAGAAACCAATCAGAAGTCAATCCTGATAACAGAACTCCTGTTTTTAGAGAAAAAGATTAAATATTTTTCTCATTGGTGATGGTGTTAGTTAAAAAAATAATTTATAATAATTCTCAAACCTTGATTTTAAAAAACATTAAATTTTTAATATTGTGTTTCAGCCAGTTTCCATATATGAGGAAATTGAGATGGCGCTTTAGCGGCCATATGTTAAGAATAGACAAAGAAAGTTAATAACGAACTTGCCACCAGGTGGGAAACGATCGAGAGGATGCCCAAAACTAACTCGCCATGATGTGCCACTTACTCTTATGTGCCACTGACATGAAAAGAGATGATGATGTTGAAAATATTTATCTAAACTGCTTCTTCATGTGTTGAGAATTATTAGTGATTAAGTGATTAATATTAGTTCGAAATTTGAAAACAAGAAGTATAAGTGTGGAGGACACTTAATAGTTAGATAAATAAGTAATAAAAATATGGTTTGAGTATGAATCTTTTTTATTCCCCAATCCTCACAGTTAAATGTACTTACGAAGTGCTCTAGCCTCTTAAGTACACCAATAACGAATAAACAGGAATGAAATCTCTCTCTCTCTCTTTATATATATATATATATAAGTTCAAAATGAGGATAAAACAAAGGAAAATTACAGTGAAAAAGGGGGAAAAAGAAAAATAATAATAAAAAAATGACAAACAACTGGGGGAAAAAAAATAAAAGAAAAGAAATAATAAAAAAATCCAAAAAAAAATTTTAATTTATTTTTTTGTATTTATTTATTTTGCTATATATATATGTAATCTTCTTTCCTTTCAATGTAAATTAATACCGAGATACCGAGAGAACTTTACATTTTCTTAAATGCTTCCTAAAAAAGTCTCTGTTCACGGTCTAAACTTTTAATTCATTCAGTCAAAACTCTGTGAATTAAAAATAAAAGCATGCTGAAAGAACTTTATGAACAAGACCATAAAGTAAATTATTTTCAGACTTTTCGCACTAACAGAAAAAATTAGAGCTTTTTTTTAAATTTTTTTCCCCTCCAGTTTCTCGAAAAGTAATTTAAACAGTTAAGTCCTTTTTTCTCATGCAGCGATATAATTAAGTTCTTCATTCATAAACTTAATCTTCTAGTGGCTCTCTTTAAAATGATATTACAACTTAACCTTCTAGTTATTAGATTTAGTTTATTATCATCATTACATGTATTGAATGAGCTTTTATCGCAGAAATCTCATAATTACTCTTTTATCGGTTTATGGACTATAATATTTCATGGCTCATGTTCAAAATTCTAAAGGAAGGAGCAATGATTCAGTGTCAAATAGCATTATTATAATGCATGAGAGGAAGAACGGATGTTGAAGATCAATAATAGGGAATAATTTCAACACTCCATTTTCTGATATTAATTTTAATGATTTATATATCGAGTAATAGTACTCACGGATTTAGTCAAATAGAAAGAGTCAGCTTTAATTGGAAACTATTATGATTTGTTAAGACGTACTTTTAGATACGGTTGGAAAGTAGATTTTTATCTATTGTTTAATTTGTCAAATTAATTTTTATTTTTAAATCCTAGAAATTTCAAGCCAACATATACAAATCAATAAAATCAACAGGACTGTGTAAAGCGAAAATTTAAAAAGAAACTTTCCCGCTAAATAAATATGAGTTAAACCTCTTCTGTTTTTAATCTAAAGTTTAGTTTGTTTTTATTTAAAATTTACCGTAAGTAAATATTTATTTAGCGACAAATTGAAATTGCGTGACTTGCTGCATGGAATAAATTAAAACATAATATTCTGAATAAGGAGTTTTCATACAAAGTTTTAAAACCAAAAACTGCTCCTACCTTCTAATTCGTGTATTTTCTAAAGTTAATAAAAAAACTATAAATTCATTTTAATATTCACTTATTAAATAAATATTGTTTATTAAACATTTCAATAAATATTAGGATAGTTTATAATATGAAACATATAAAGTATTCTCTTAGAGTCTGAAGAATTGCATTTGTAGAAGCATAATAATAGTTTTAGTTTGAAATGTCTTATAGGTTTATGAAATAGGAAATGTAAGGAAAAAACTATGATACTATACCATACTATACGATAATAACATTTCCGGTAAAAAACAAAGAAAAAAAGCATAATTCTGGCTTTATAAACTAAAATATGCGGTATTTAAATCATTCATTTGGGAATTTTTCCATATATATATATATATATATATATTTAATATTTTTAAAAATAGTTTATTTTAAATTTTTTTTCCTTTTAATGTCATTTTTAACTTATTTTATGAGTTCTATACACTTGCAGTTATGAGCAGTAAATAAAACTTATTAATTTTCTTCGCTTTTCTCTTTTTTCTTCTTATCCATTTTGTCTTTATTGTGCTATATATTAAATAATAATTTGCATTCCAAAATGCGTGTAATCAGTTTTGAACAGGAAATGCAATTTGAGAAAAATTATGGTCAAAGCAACCGAAATATGGTAAAATTTACCGTGTTTCTGGCTCCAAGAAAAAAAAAATGCCCCGTAATTTTTACAGACGCGCTTAAGTAATAATTTTGATAAAATTACCAATAAATATAATTTTATAATATACGATAAAATTTGGTAAATGGGGTGAACTTTGGTTATCAAGATACAGTTAAACATGGAATGAAAACATTTATTCGGTTAAGTTTTTTTTTCCTTCTAAGTTTTGTATTTTTTATTAAATGTGGGATATTACGAACTATAAATTTTGAAAACCAGAATTTCCAGTAAACCTTTATCATATGAATGAAAAAATTACCAAATAAACTGCTTAATATCGTATATTTCGATTTTATTAACAAGATTTATAGTTTTCTTTTCCAGAAATGTCAATACAATACAGTGCGGTTATTTTACCAAACTTTCTTCAGTGTGAAAACATGCTATGAAACCTTTCTATATTATTGATTTCCATTGCACCTAATTTTGGAACGAATATTCCATTTTGTCACAAAGAAATTAACAAAAGTGAACTGCAGGAATTAAAAAAAATGAAGAATTCAACAGCAGAATGCAAGTTTCAACAAAACTTTGCTTGGTCATTCTAGAATTACATAATAAATATTTTCAAATTATGAGTTAACTTGTATGATCAAAAGTTGGTCTACTTTAACCTATTTGTGACTGTTGTCTTTTTAAAAGAACAGCTTTTCTTTTTTTTTTCCAAAAAGGGATAATTGGGTACTATAAAAATTTCATGATTACATGAAGAAAAAAAATCCCGTAAAATTACCATAGAGTATGGTAATGATATTTCTGAAATAAAAAACATAATTCTGGTATTATGGTTATATGTATATGATGTTCAAACCATTAATTGTCTAATTTCTCCGCTCAAATGTTAGCGGTTTACTGGAAATACAGGATTTAAAAATTATAGTTCTTATTACAGCACATTTAGTAAAAAATACAAAACTGAAAAATGAATTTAACAGAATAAATTCCTTTTATTTCTTGCACTAAGGTATCACGATAAACATACCAAATTTTATTAGATATTATAGAGCAATATTTCTTTACTAATTTTACTAAAATCTTAACCAAAGCACATCGATAAAAATTACCAAGCTCTTTGGTGTTCCTTGAAGCCAGAAAAACGGTAAATGTTACTACATTCGGGTGGTTTTAACTATACTTTTTTTCAGCATGGGATTCATTTTTCAGAAACTACATACTTCTGCCTACCAGAATATATTAGTAATAAAAATGTTTATACTTGGGTCTGATATCATAGCACATTGCCTTTTTTAAAGTAGCAGTATGGAATATCCTAGTGCCATAGACGAATGGGAATGAATATGTACTAACACTTCACTTATATAAATGTTTTTCATAAATAGATCACATTTTATTGTAAGCCATTAGTGAGTTAAGCAAATAATTTTTTAAAAAATATTAAAAATATCTCATTTTAAAGAACTATTGTCCAACCTGTGCAAGATTCTTTTTGACCTTAGGTAGTCTAAAACTAATGCGATTTCACATATATAGAGTGTTACTCGATCTTGATCAAAATTGGAACTACTTTGCTGCAGATGATATCTCAAATCTCCCCCAAGTAGAAGATCTGTAACCATGAACATGTCTTCTTCATCCTGTAAAGAAACTACTCATAATTGAAGAGCTTAGTTGAAGAAAAATTTTAAGTTGAATTTTAAAAACACACATTTGTTGACCTTTGTTGATTACTTTAAAATGACATCATTGTAAGTAAAGTTATAACTTACTTGAAACGTAAACCACAGATTAACCAAAAAAGGATGCTCAAGCTCAATCAAAATTTCAATTTCTTTCAAAACATTTTTGAATGCATCTTTTTCAATGCAGCAACTTTTGTTCATATACTTCATAGCGTACATTTTCATGGTGTCTTTTTTCTGTACAATACAAACCTAAAAGGCAAAAGAAATATTTTGTTTCCTTGAATCTAACAATGAATACTTTAAATTTTTACCGAAGCAGATAAACCCTATAATGCTATTTTAGATGCCCTTGCTCCTTATAGCCATGAAGAAAATCCTTTGCATGAACCTATCACATAAGGTACAGATCACAAAAAAAAAGACCTTCATGAATTACTTTTGATCTGATGATCGGATCTTCGCGTCTTAGGACTAAAACTTAATGATTCAAGAGGAGGAGGACCTCAAATATGCTATTTAATAAGTGCATATGATATTTTAAGTTACGAAATCAGACACAAAAACATACTTTCTTTGAATAAACATACATTTTTTGAAATGGATTAGGATTTCTGACTCCCAAAATATAGGGGTAGCCGTATTCTGGAACCCACAGTTTAGTGAGGGGAGCTATCCAAAGTTTGGACACCGTAATGTTAATTTTACTTTTTGCGTATTTCGCCATATCTGGAGAACTTTTTAAGCGAATTAAAATAAAAGATCTTTATTTTAATTCGCTTAATTCCTTATCTTTTCGAAAAGATCTTTAAAAAAATTGCACACAATTATCCAAAGATAATTTCATACAGAAAAATTTTAGTAAATATTTATTATTTATCATTATTTTATTTTATAACTGTCGAAAACATTTTGAGCTGTGAAGTACACAATTTTTATATAATTTCAAAGCACGTAATTTTAAATGGCAAAATATAAATTTGAGCTAAATTCGTCAAATAGTTTATAAGAAGTCGAATTTCAAATATACGACTTTCTTAAGATTCGATTTCTCGGGAACTTATTAACCGATTTCGCTCAAATTTTACGTTTTGTCATCTCAAATTACGTAATTTAAAATTATGTGAAAGAATGTAGACCTTACAATTCAAAATTTGAACCGCTGTTGCATTAATGCCTGTTACGCTAGAGCACTTTTCATATGCAACTTTATTAGAAGTTTTAAATTATTTCATTTATTTATTTATTGAAAAATTACTTCTTTCAAGCTTTATTAAGTAGTTTTAAAGCAAACTCCGGCACCTAAGTATCGGCTTTTAATATTCCATCTCAGCGTATAGTAATTTTAATCATAAAATCATCTGCCTTCTCTTTTGTGTTTTAATGCTAACATTTTATGTGTGGTCTATCATGCAGACTCTTTAATTTAATCCTCTGAGACTTGAATGTTTAAAGAAGCAATAGAGCTAACACTTTGTGAATTTTTTAAACATTTTTGAAAAGAGTGAATCTTTTAAAACTGGTTTTATGTGAAATAACCATTGTCCATATCAATGAAGCAATAGAGCGGACACTGTGTGAATTTTTTAAAATGTGTGAATTTCTAAAAACTGGATTCAAGTCAAGATATGGACGCTATTTTTTTCTGAAAATGCTTCAGTTGTCCAAAAGTGCTCTGAGAATGTCTTTAATAATCATACGTTTTGAACATTTGGATTATTTTGTAACAACTGTTGGCAGAAATAGTTTGAACACATAAAACTTTTAGAAAGATCTATGGGTCTATGGAGTAGATGAGTTATTGTTTTTAGCAAAGAAGTGAGTACTGCAGCAACATATCTACTATAGTGTTCGAATTAATTGGGACAAGCAAGATTTTCTCATTCGAGTTGGTATGGGATTGCCAGTGATGTCCCGAACCGCTTCAAACCAGCTATATCTGCCTTGAGCTGCGGTGACGGATAGACCTTCACTATAATTTACTCATCTGACTGGTTTTAGTGTGTTTGTAGTTCAGTTGTGAGCATTTCAGTGTGGAAACTGGTGGTTATAATTTTGAGTTTAGTTTAACACAAGTTATGTGCTTATAAAAGATTGATATTAGTCCGAGGAAGCGCTCTAAAATATAGCTCTTAATGAACACACTTCTATGACTGTAAGAGACATAGCTACAGCAGTTGGTGTAGGGAAATCTAGTGTTTCCAGAATTCTTAGAACATTTTAAGATTCCGGCTCATCCTCTCCAAAAAGAAAAGGAAAATGTGGGCGCAAACGGAAAACTACTCCAAGAACTGATAAAAATCTAATAAGAAATAGTAAAATTAATCCAAGAAAGACGAGCACAGACCTCCGAAGGGATTTATTGGATTGTGGTGCTGATGTGAGTACTTCAACTGTACGAAAAAGGCTTCCAGAAAGTTGGACGTAAGGCAAGAAGAGCAAGGAAAAAACAATTTCTAACTCAGAAAATGATGAAAAAGCGCTTAGCATGGGCCAGAAAATACCAAAAATGGACTGTAAATGACTGGAAGAAAGTGGTCTTCAGTGATGAAACACATTTATTTGTGCAAGGACAAAAATCAAGTGTAGTTAGACGAAGTGAAGGCGAAAGTCTGAGACCAGATCATATCCAACAGACTGTAAAACAACCTTCTAAACAAATGTTTTGGGGTTTCTTCACAACAAATAGCACTGGAAGCTTAGTGCCTCTAAAAGACATGATGAATTCAGCCAAATACATCGATATATTACATAGTAGGATTGTTCCATTCATGGAAACATTCGACGGAACATTTCAACATGATTTGGCCCCTTGTCACAATTCCGAACTGGACCAGAATTTTATGCGAGAAAACAAAATAAAAGTGCTTGATTGGCCTGGTAATTCACCAGACCTAAATCCCATTCAGAATATGTGGCATATTCTAAAAAATCGCTTAGCCAAGATGAATTGCACGACAGCAGAACAAATGATAAAAAGTGCTATTCAAGTATGGTTCCTCGACGATGAAGTCAAGAACATGTACGCTACACTAGTGGAATCAATGCCAAAACGTGTTCTTGAAGTCATATCTGCTAAAGGAGGGCATACTTTATATCGTGTATCAATGTAACTTAAGGTATGTAATGATTAAAAGCTAAAGTTTCAATAAATCACTTTTTTTTCATTTGTCCCAATTAATTCGAACAGGATAGTATCTATCTTCAACTATTCTTTTTATGTCATTCCTTTATCTAAATCTTTTTCTTAATTTATTATTATAAACGAAACGCTCTTTCTCACATTTTCCTTACTAATCACATCCTGTATTTTAATCTATTTTTAGTTCAAGTATACATTAATTAACATTTTAATGTTTATCCCTGTAACTAAGCATGAGAAATCTAAATTGATAAATTTCCCTTGACCTTTTTAATCAACTAAGTATAATTACTAAGATTTCCCTTATTCCCTAAAACGAAATATTTTACCGATTTACTTTGCCAGATATTCCCTAACTTTTATTGAAGAGCACAACGATTTTCTGTCACTTGAATGACTGTTCTCTCTCCAAGAATTATTAAATAAATATTGTGTAATCTTTCCCTGNTATATGCGAGATAATATATTGTGATTGAATATTTGAATATTATCTCGCTCCCATAACTTTTCCATAACTTTCCATAAACTTTTCCATCTGTGTTTATAAGTAATCGACTTAATAAGTTCCATATTTATAATGTCAAATATGCTCAATGACAAATGATCAAATGAATGAGCGCATAGCGTAGAAGTGCAAACCTATC
The DNA here is from genome assembly GCF_043381705.1 of Parasteatoda tepidariorum. Taxonomy (NCBI): domain Eukaryota; kingdom Metazoa; phylum Arthropoda; class Arachnida; order Araneae; family Theridiidae; genus Parasteatoda; species Parasteatoda tepidariorum. Next base: position 56,344,664 of record NC_092214.1, read on the forward strand.
CACGCAAACCTTTACTGTTGTTCTCATTTATATAAACACCTTCATTTATATAAGACCTTCATTGGTAATTTTGTTTTTGTATTTTCTGAAGCTATCAGTAGATGACTGCATAAATCATGAATTTGAAAATTCTTTTTATATTTAAAGATTAATTTTTACATTTAAAAATTAATTTTTACATTAAAAACTAATTGACACTTAAAAATTAATGATGCTGGTGAGAGGTATTTTACCTATAACCTTTATTAAAACAGAATAACTTCAGAAAAATGGCAAACTCATAATTCCACATCAAATTTTTTATTTTTATTTTGCTGTTGAATGTTCCAGGAAAAACTGAGAGTCACAAAATCTTACATATAGTCTCGTATGGTAAAAACAAAATAGCAACTAAGATTTTGGCAAGATACTCCAACCTTTCAATGTAAAAAGCCAATGTAAAAAATAGTAATATCCCATGATTCTAAATATAGGGGAAAATAAATTATTATCACTTTATTTGAAATGAGCCTTGCCATATGGCAAGCCAAATTAGCCTACCTCATGAAACCTAACATTAATATTTTAATTAATTTGGTGAAAGAAGTGAACCCCAGACCCATTTCTACACTAATAGGAGAGCAATTTAAAAAATAAAAAACTTGAAAATAGTTTCTAATACTTGGTTATGCTTGACCTTCAATTCATTAACTTTTTTATTTATTAAGAATTAAGTAAAAATATAAATTTAGGGAAAAAATGGAAGTAAAAAATATAGGAAACACGTTATGCCTCTAATGATATGACAACACTCTTAACTCTATTTAATTGAGATCTAAGAAACGGTGTAGAATTGTATACAGGATGTTTCGTATTCACATCCTTTCATACATATTGAAGTCGAAGTATTAGGGTCATAAATTACTATTTATGCGAATTAGGAAGAAACAAAAACGTTTACTAAACCTGACGAATCATTAATTGACAATTCGAGATTAATAGCATCAAAACAAGTTTTATTACCAGCGGAAAGAGAAATTATTTGAACGACAACCATTAAAGATATCTTTTTACTCCAGACCGAAAGATAAAAGGCTTTTAAGATTTATTATACTATTTAACTTACAACTTGCTACCCAAATTGAATATGTTAAGAGTTGTGATTGCTTAACATCCTGTAATTATGAATAAAATGCTATTTATTAAAATAACGATGTTTAAAATTCACATCATAATATAAATCTTATCATATTTTGCTTTTCGATTTGTAATTAAAAAGGTTGCCTTGCTTTATTCTGAAGCATTACTTTCTTTTCCCGTTTTAGAATATTAAAATAAAGATTGATTTCTTTAAAACTTATTTTTTTTTCGTACATTATTTTTTTTATTTGATTGTTCAATGAAATCAAATTTTTCGCATTTGGTGAGTGCCTGTATTTATTTAGGGATTTTCCATACTTAGAATATTGAAAATGTATAGAAAAATAAAAACATTATAAATGATTTTCCTGACACTAATAACAAAATTTTGAAACTAGATAGTTTCTTCAACGATCAGCAGCTATAGTGCTATGAGCATATGATAAATATTTCAAGAAGGATGCGACGTATAATCTATAATCATAATGTATTAATCTCTTAGTGTTTTGATCTGTCAAGAAAAAGGAACGGAAAAGCCATAAAATAATTTATTTATCCAAAACAAATTTGTCTGAGCATGGTATTTATCACTTAAAACTATGTATTCCAAGCGTAACAAAGGAAGTGTTTCTTCCTGTGTTTTTTTCCCACAAGAAATGCACATAACACTGATAAAAAAGTACTGTGTAAATTACTAGTTAATAATAAAGTTTACTGTATTTCTGGCGTTATGGGGATTCCAAAAAGCTCGTTGATTTTTACCGAAGGGCTTCAGTAAAGATTTGGGTAAAACTATCAGTAAACATGATATGTGATAATATTTAGTAAATATCGTAAAATTTGTTAATTTTATCATGAAACCTAATTCAGACAATTTATTCGGTTCAATTTGCTTTTCAGTTTTGTACTTTTCGTTCGCGCAATGTGTAGAACTATAATTTTAGAATTTCCCGTAAATTGTTACCATCTCAACGAAAATGGGTTTAAATACCGTTTGTATATATATATATATATATATATATTTCACCAGGGATGTCATTACCAAACAAAACAGTATGGAAATTTTACTCCGGTTACATAATCTGGTTTACTTAATTTAACCGATTTACCTTATTATTTTTTTTAAATCTCAAAATAAGTTGATTCCCTCTTAAAATAGAAATTTTAAATGTCACATAATGATTTAAGAGAAAGCATTAGGTTGATTTATTTTTTTGTAGGTCAGCGATTTAATTTTTCTGGGTATTAATACCATTATCCAAGTAATTTTTTCTGAATGTTTACTTAAAATTTACAAATGAAAATTCGTTGTTGAAATTCAGATTACGAATCTTGACTTTTAATCATATTAATAAATAGATAATGAATGTTTAAATAACGAAAAGAAAATGAATAGATAGGCTCTGTTTCGACTAATAGTTAACTGAATTCGAAAAAAATTAGGATAGTGTGTTTTTAAAGATTTTTTTTGTTTGTTTGTTCTTTTTCTAGAAAAAATGGAGCTTAAAGCTTTCATAAATCGAAANATAATTTCCCAGTATATATTGTTGCATTTTTATGACATGTTCTCTGTTTTTACTTAAGCTTTCGTCACAACTTGAACAAAATAACCTGTTTAGCACTGAATTTTAGGACATTCGCTTTGAAAGCCTAAGAAAGTTTTTGTATTCTGCCAAACAATAATAAACAAATTGTGCTAGTTTTCTTAACAAAATAATTCCAACTTACTTTTCCAAAACTTCCTTTGCCAATAGCTCTTAATATTTGAAAATCATCCAAAGTAACTGAAAATGAAGAAAGTAAATTTCTAACATTGTTTTCAGAGTTATCTGGTTAAAAGTAATAAGTTCAAAGTGATTTAACTTTAACAAATAAAATTTTTGCGACAAGTTATAGTGATAAACCTCATCTTTTCTAAAGTTATATTGTTACATCAAACTGTATCTTATTTTTGTTTCGAGATAGGTTTTAACAGGGTTTTTCACATGGCTTGAATATTTAATCACATGGAGTGATCTGTATGGAATGAACATTGGAGTATCAATGAAACATCTTTTGGTCTGCATGGAAGTCATGGTGTTTTTCTTAAAATAATCTCGTCTGAATAGTTTGAAAAAGTAGCTTATTATTAAACCCTCCCCTCAATGACGAAAATTTAACTATATTGTAAACGTATTTCCCCTTTATTATTTCAAAACTTACTGAGGTCAATCCGATTAAGTTTGAACTTTATACGGTGCCAAGATCAGACTCTGTTGGATGAAGAAATGCATATTTTGGTTAAAAATGAAATCAATTTCGATCAAATGTTCGATTTTTTAAACCCTTTAAAATTAGTTCTTCAAACAAAAATTAATAATTAAGTAGTTGATAATATTTAGCTTGTAAGACATAGTTTGATAGCTAAACTTCAGAAAGCATGTAACGAAATCAAGACTGCGAAATATTTTAATACGTTTACACGTTTCTCGTAAGTGTAAAATTTCCCCCTTTGATGATTTTCTCTATAATTTAAGCAGTTTGTACTTTTAAGTACCGCTTTACACACGTACCTCTTAGTAATTTCAGTTTTACGCAAGATTTCTCTTTGGAATTTTTTATTTATTGCTACGGGTCTGCGCGAGATGCATTTAGAGTTGAAACGTACGAATTTAAAAATAATTTTATAAATTAGTTGATGCAGTCATGTGATAATAACTTAATTATGATTAAAATAAAAAATTGTTTGTCATTTCTCTCACAGAATACCTTTAAAAACTTTGATTTAAATTATAAAATTTTCATTATAAAATTTTTATTATAAAAATAATTATGATTACTTAAATAATTAAAATAAAAATGCAGTATTTTTTAAACTTTATTTAATCTTGAAATTCCCAGGCACTATTTCAGTAGACCTTTTCCTAATAAGTAATAATTAAACTACGACATGCTCTTTGCCATCTTCCACCAATTTTTTTTTTTACATTTTGTGTTTCTAGCATTCATTCTTGGTAAAATTGGCTAAGCATTGAATCTATGATACCGTGCAATTTTACCGCAACCTTCACCAGATATTAGATTGTGCAATGTTCTTGCTAAAGCAGTATCATATTATTGTGTAATCAAATTTAGGAACAATTATTTTATACTATAGTTTGCTTCAGTTTCACACTGGATTAAATTTCTTGTTCAGTTCAACATTTTTGGTGTTCAAGCTGAACCAGAGTATTTTGTACTCTAGTTTAGGAACCATTATTTTGCACGATTGTATAATTCAATTTTATAGAGTATTAAGTGTCCTTTTCAACAATGATTCGATTCAAGCTGAACCATAGTATTGTGTAATTAAATTTAAGAACAATTCGCTTGCGTGATCGTATGGTCCAATTTTGTTTAGTATTAAATTTCTTGTCCAACAATGGCTTTTTTTTAAGTTGAACCATAGTATTGTGCAATGAAGTTTAAGAACAATTCATTTGCACGCACTGTAAAAAAATCCGGATTAAGTACGGTAATAAGTACCTACACTCAGGGTGCCGGTACTTTTTACCGTAATATCTATTTTTACCGAAACATGTTACGGAACAAAAAAACGAGCTTTACAGTAATTCTTACAGTAATAATTACTGTAAAATCCCTGAAATACTTTAAATAATTATTTCTGTAAAAATTACGATATAATATTTTACGTTAAAAATGGATTTTGCGACAAAATGGATTTTACAAGGTTTCACCAAAGCACTGGCACTCTATATTTTAATTTGATCCGTAATTTTTAACAGCGTGGTTTGATTTAGCACCGTATTAAAGTTTTAACAAATACCAACGATTTTACTGTTCAACACACTTCAAAATTAAATTTATTGGACTGAAGGTATTACAGTTAGGCCAACAGATTTATGGCGCCTGTTTTGTTTTTCGAACAGACTTGACTGCTTGACTAACAGCGATGGCAAATTTTAAATCAACAGAAATTTTACAATGCTGCTTATCAAAATATGAGGCTGTGAATATTGATATGTTAGTATTTTTGGTAATTGTCTTTAAATTAGAATAAACTTTAACAACTTACCTGGTTTTGCTCCTGATTCATCGATCTGTGTAATACTGAATTTCTTTTTCTTCTTTTTGCATGACTGTCCCATTCCCATAATTCATTACTTTCAAAGAAACTTTACAGATTCATACCTTTTCTACAGTTTCAAATCTTAACTTAATCACAGATTACCGTTTTATAAATGAATCTGTTACGATATATTTTTGCACCAATTTTATTTTTAATATATATACGACTTTTTTATAATTATATTATATATTCTTAAATATACAGAGTTAGACTATTTAAAAGAAGTAACTAACAACATTCAAAAATTGAGCAAACTTATGAAACAATAATATTTGAAACTATTTTAATTGATTTCTGGTCTTAGTAAAATTTTATTAAATATAGTTAAAATTAAACAAATAAATGAATTTCTTCACAAGAGTAAGAGGTTAAAAATTAAAAGAAAAGCTGTTTTTATCAAAACTTATTTCATATAAAATATATAGCTAGAATACAATAAAATATTTTTCAAGGGATGTTTTTAAAAATAAAATAATTATCACACTTTAGGTTCGGTTATTTTACATGAAACAAGTATGCTACTCTTTTATAAAACAACAGGGAAAAAATAAGAACTACAATTTCTTTGAGATATTCAATTTTGTTCGAGTTTTAAAATTCAACCTGGAAGCTATAAATTCACAAATCACTTCCAATAAAAAACGGAACACGATTTCAAAAAAATAAATTCTAAAATGTCAAAACATTTCCACGTGCATTTTCACGTTGCATCATTACGACGACAAACCAAAACAGCCATCTCAACTATACTACTGCTTTTCACTAAAAGGAAATTGATTTAGGGAACCCAGATACCAACGGATATCCGGAAAGATAGACTATTCGCATCCTCTAACATTCCATAACCATTTATCTACCATAATGTGCAGGTACTGGTCACAATTTACATTTCAATGTCAAGACCAAACATAAAAAGATATTTTTTTTCGAAGAATGGCACTTTGCTTACATCTTTCTCTTATTATTCGTGATCTCTTAGTTAAAATATATATATATGAGCATGCGCCTGAATTTCGATTTTTCGGTCCGACGGAAGAGGGTAAAGCATGATTTTCTATCTATAAGAAATTTATTCTATTATGGATGTACATTGCAAGCGAGACTAATGACGGATGTTCTAATTTGATTCTTTTATCTGAAAAAGATTTTGTCACGAAAAGGAAGGATAAATGAGTATAGCTATTTACAAGAATTAGTGTAATAGGATTTGCGGTTAAAAGCTTAAAAACTTGGAATTTATGTTAGGAAAGAGCTTACTTGACTAGTTAATATATAAAAATATAAGTTTAATTTTTCGCATAGCAAAACTTATAAATATTTTTTTTATGTTCTTGGAGCAATATTGAAATATTGTGCTTGATATGAAAAATGAGTTTATTAGAAAAATGAGTTTATAGAATTGAGTATTTGGAGAAGTGTTGGAATTTAGTTAATAGTTGCTTGTTTATTTTAGTTTTTCCAAACTTTTTTTCACATTTCATTTTATAAAAAAACTAAATTTTGCTTTGTAAGGAATTTTATCACTAAGTAATTTAAACTTTTACAGATATTTTGAATAATTTCCCAGTAAGGGGTGAGGTGTTATTAAAATATCTCAACCCAAAGTTTAAGAAATATCAACTTTAACAAGAATTAATTTATACACTGAGAAAAAAAAAGTACGATCAAAAATGCCAGAACGTAGTAAAATGTATCGCCATTCTAGTTCTATGAGAACACCAAAAAGGTCGGTAATTTTTACTGAAGCACATTGCTATTGATTTTTTTTTAAATTAACCATAATATAGTGCTATTATATGTGATAAAATTTGGTAAATGTGGCAAAATTTGGTATTTTTATCATGATACATGGCAATCATTTATTTGGTTAAATTTATTTCTCAATTTTGTAGTTTTTATTAAATGTTCGGTAATAAGGACTATAATTTTGAAAGCCAGAATTAACAGTAAACCGTTACAATATGAGCGTAAAAGTTAAATGAAGGCTTTAAATACCATATATTTGGGTTATTATTACCAGAATTGTGGTTATTTTTTACTAGTAATGTCATTACCATACTGTACGGTTATTTAATAAGATTTTTTTCTGTGTGTATTAAAGTACGTTTCAACTTAAAAATTATCAGTTTGTAGCAAATTTACAAGATATTATGGTTGATAATATTAAAAATATATTTGGTAGTGTGAAAGTTCCTTCAGTTAATTTAATTATTCATTCCAGATATAAATTCATTCATATATCCAGTAACACGCTTGTTAAAACAGAACGACCCTAAAGCTTATAATCAAAAATTAAAGCAGTTTCAGACATTTCAAATGGTACTAATTTTCTAAAACGAGGGATTTAAACGCACTATAATGATGCTTTTTGAAGCATGATATCTTTAAAATTTACAGCTATATGGAAAAATTACTAGGAAAAAGCGAAATGCACATTAAAAATAGCGTTTCAAATTATAATTGGGAGGGAATTTGCAAAAAAAATTAAAACATTTTTATCACACAGTTTATTTAAATTTATAAGTAATGAAGAGATTGAATGGAGTTCTCTTAGATTAGAGCTTTCTTCTTTTATCAAATACAGTTTGAATAAGTTTTTATAAGTTTTTTTAAGGTCTTAATAAAATCTGCATTCGATTGTATTAGTTCTAGTTTAAGTAATCATAATTTATGTTTGTATAAAATATCAAAGTGCAAAACAATATGTAATGCATGCAAAAAAAAATGCTTCCTAGGCTATTTACTGTCTGATACTATTAGAAGGTTAATATTTACCATTTATAAATGATTTTCTTGATTTCTCTTCGTGAAACTTTTCTTCTATCTCTTAGAGATATTTCTAGGAATCAAGCAATCAGTGGAAATCCAGGAAATAAGGCTTATTCTAAGTCCTACTAAAGCTTAGTTGACCGAAATAAATCAATGAAAAAACCATGAAGCATAATACTTTAGATACCAATGTAAGTAAAAAGCAGCAAATAAACGCAAAAATAAAATTTATATTAACAAATGTAAAGATTAAGCAATATTCTGAGATTTTTTCATTAAATGTTATCTAATGTAGAATTATTTTTAATAATAATTATCGATGTTTAGAAAGTTATGTACGAATAAATGAATGAGTCTTAAAAAACGTATTGGAGACATTATCGTATTTTAGTTCATTTTTTAAAATCTTTTTTAACATACACTTTTTTGTAACTTTGCATGAATACAAATGTATCTATCTCTATATATTTGTAAAAACAACGAAAGTGTTGATGTATAACATTATATTTTTTTAAAATTATTTACATTTTTCATAGCGAAGTAATGCAGAGTTATCTCTCTTTGATTGTTTTCAAGCAAAAGTACTGCATTAAATGAAACAAACATGCATACAAACTTATTTTTTTGATTACTTTGATGAAAATTTCAAATAAATTCCTGATTAAAATCGTAAAACTAAAATGTATTTTAGAAAATCATTTTCAATTCAAACCACTAAAATGTAATATTTTAGTAACTTCATAATAATACTTAAATATAAATGCATATTTTATAAATCTAAAAAAAAAAGCAATGAAATTTGTGTATAGAAAGTTTACAAAATTGCAACTGCATTTTTCTAAATTAATAAAACATTTTATGGAAGTAATGCTCAGTTTTTTCTTTAATTATTTTGAAGCAAGACAAAAATGTGTTTTTTAAGTATGTTAAAGTAATTTTTTTTGGTTTCGAAAGTTTTTTAAGACAAGTTTTGTTAACTTGTGAGGTATTGGGACAGTGATAAAGTTTCTTTTGATACTCTCTGTACCTCACTATAGTGTTTAAGAAGAAGTTAAATAGATCTTACTCAATTGCCTATATAAAATAAAAAATATATATTTTAAGTTTAACAGAAATTAATAATAAAAATTAGTAATAAAATTAATTTTGAAATTAATAATTACAATAATTAATAAAAATTAAGAATAAAATTGCAAAGATAAATTAAATGGAGAATATGTTTTCGAAACTTTATTCTTTTCTAAAAAAAAAATTACTTGTTTGTAAAGAATAAATGTTAATTAAAGTTTTTTTCTATTAATAGATGAGTTATCAGTTTAGTTTTAATTATTAATTTTATTATTATTTAATCGTTTGTTTAAGAGACAAAGCATACATTTAAATTTCTGAGAATTGCTTTCCTTTCCCATCAAATAGAATTTGCTTTCGATTGTCTGAATCAAGATATGTTTGCTTTTCCGAAAGTGAGGCTTGTCTTTAAAAGTTTTAGATAGAAGTTAGGTTAGCAATTCAACGTAATTTACAGTTTTTTCTTTCAGCCCATTTTAAAACAAACAAAAAAATGCCAACCTAATATACTTAAATTTTTCTAATAATTTATAGCTGGTAATAATAAATTAATCACTGAGAAGGAATAATATAATTTAAGGAAAAAAATTTCAAAGCAAAGATTTACGATAATAATCCATTGCTGATAAAAATTTCAGTGCAGAAAGTCGCTATTAGTAATGAAAACATCGAAGTTACTAAATTTAATGAATCCTTATTCTAAGCTTCAAATATTTTTTTAAAAATATTATGAAGACAATGTATAAGCGAGTTAAATAAAATAACTTTATCTTAGTATATTGAATATTTTTATGATACTTAAAATGCAGTCAAAACTGAAAATTAATTTTCCTGGGAACTGATTCTAATAAAATACGAAAAGTTAAGAAAAAACATTTTATAGCAAATCATTTTGAATAATGATTTGATGATAATAAATTATAGTTACTTGTTATAGATTATTTATGAAAATAATAAAATTACTAAATTTAAAATGTCTTTAATACCAAACATAATTTTTTTGGAATATTCTTAAAACAATACATGAATAAATACGTAACAAAAAAATACAATAAACATATAGTATATTACTGTACAAGTTACTATCGAAAACGAAGTATTTAGATACTTATTTATTCATTATTGGGAAAATTGAAGACTGAGCAAACTCATGTTTTCGTGAAATTAATAATAACATCGAATACCAACTGCTTATAGTACCGAGATATTCTAAAATAAGCTCATTCTTTAAATTAAATGACATGCCAATAAAAAATATTGTTGTACTGTACAGTGTGCAGAATGAAAAATAAAAAAAAGCATCTGAATAACTTTTGATCTACAAATCAGATTTTCACGTTTCAAGATGCGATCTAAATGTTTCGAAGGGCTTAACTTGAATACGCTAATTAATTTGTGCAGGCGATATTTTTAATTACGAAATCAGACTAAAAAAGTAACTTCTCTCACAAAGCGTACCCTTTTTTCGGCGAATTTAGATTCTAGGCCTTTAAATTACGAGGGAGCAACAATCTGGAAAACGTGGTCTCAATAGTTTAAGAAGGGGAGCTGTCGAAAATTTATTACTCTTAACTCATTTGTGACTACGTCCTTTTAAATGGACGAAATGGACAGTTATGTTTTTCGAGAAAGGAAAAAAAAGTAGGGCACATGAGGTTCATTGCTAGAATGAATCTCTCTCTGCCATAATATATTAATAATAAAAATGTTTATAATTGTATCTGAAGTAAGACACAATGGTTTTTTAAAGAGGTAGGTAACAGAAAAAATACCCCTTATTATACACAAATATGTACACTATTAGAATTTTCATTCTGAAATAACCGTAAAATAGCCGACAGCAGTTTGTTGATCCAATTACCATAAAGTGTATGGTTAGGAACATTTCTTTGCCTTTACAGTTTTGAAACTGTTTGCAACTGGTACGGTTAAAAAAAAAACGTGAATACAAAAATATACGGTTTCGTAACCATTTACCACTGGCATAAATATAAAACTTAAACGGGTATAGGAGCTCTGAGGATGTTACGCCATTTATTCGTGAATGATAGTTCTGTGATTCGTTATTCGTGAATGATAGTTTCTAATAGTCTAGGGACATGCATCGAAGCGTGCAGGATACTAGAAACCCTTCATGTTTTGAAGGAATGGAAGAAATAATTCTCCCCTTTTTTTCATTGAATAGTATAAGAAAGTCATATTCTTATTTCTTAAAAACTCTTCAACTGATTCCATTTAAATTTAGGAATTTATTATTTAAAATTAAATAATAAAAACCGATGTTAAAATTTTTGCCCTTTATAATTCAAAATGCATAAACCATTATTAAAAAAAAACATAAATAAAAGATTAGTAGCTTTTAGTTTTTTACATAAAACTATTTTCGGATAAACGAGTCTTATGATTTGGTACCAAACTTATTTGATTATCTTAGCTAGTTTCAGTAACTAGTATTATCTGATTTTCCTAATCAAATTTCAGAGATTGAATTTATCTCAGGAATTTGATTTGTTCAAATAGTTATACATGGAAGTGGTAAAATATGTAAAAGGTTAATTAACATTAAGGAATCAATACTTTCATCCCTTCTTCTGCCTAAAGCAGTTACAGTTAAAGTTCTTTAAATACAGAACTGCAGGGATTTTACAATAAATATTTGTGCAAAAATTATGGTATATCAGATTTTTTGCTCCGTAAAATTTTATGTTAAAAATGCATTTTACGGTAGAAAGTGACTGCTCTTTAGGTGTTGGTACATTTTACAGTAATTTTATTAATTTCATTATATATAATTATTTTACAGTATTTTTACAGTGTGGACAAATACTTTAGCATATTCAAAGTTAATCCTTCTAATTATTAAGAATGCATCTTAGTACTTAAAAATGCGATCTTTAGATTAAAAGCTAACAAACTATTCAGTTTTTTTTATATTTCGCAGACTGTACATTTTTTATATGTGATTCAGTGATTTTACAATAAATATTACCCTGGGTGCATCATCGGTAACAGTTATTTTACAGTAAAATCTATTTTCATCGCAAAATTTTATACCGTATATTTTACAGTAATATTTCTTTACCTACAGAGGTTCAGTGATTTTACAACAAATATTACTGAAAAATTATGGTTCATCAGATTTTTTAGTTTCTCAAAATCTTATGGTAAAAATGAATTTTACGATAAAAAAGAATCGGCATCCAGGGGGCGGCATATTTTATCGCAATTTTATCCGACATTTTTTCAAATTGTGTCCTAATACTTTAGTACTTTAAAGTTAATATGTGTTATCATTAACAATGCATCTTACTACTTAAAAATTTAATCATTAGATTAGAAGTTAGGAAAGTTTTTATATTTTGCAACCTGTACATTTCATTAAAATTTTCCATTTTGCACAGAATGAACAGACGGAAAATTATTGAAAAATTTTCTTTTAACATGCAACAAATGAAAAACTTGATAATTTAACCTTAATTATCTTCTCTTCGACAAAAAAAAAACTCTCAGTACACCTGTAGAAGTTCAAAAAATGAATGTCCATAGAGTAATGACTTTCTGGTCAATCACATGCAATTATTCGGAAACATATATTCTGAGTTATTTTATTTGTTCACCTCTGTGAGAACGTAACAGTTTCCTTTTTTTTATTCTTAATTCTCTCCACATGTTGACGTTCAATATCGAGCAAACTGTTTCGCGTTCTGTTAATCTAGCCGGAAATGAAATAACTGTTTGAGTTCAAAGATCCATAGTATTTAAGCAGGTGTTTACGCTAAAAGTTTAATAACACTATAGGAATATTTTTCGATGTTACTTAAAATAGAAATCTGAATTGTTTTTCTTGTTGATGATACCTTTTTTCGAATTGAGGGAGAAAATTAATTAAATTATTACGGAACTGATATTAGGTTATGAATCATTGTTTTTTACTTGTTTATTATGAATAAAAATTAAAAAATGGCATACCTTGGCTTCGTTCTGATTCTGTTTTTAACGATATTTATTTTAGATTTTAATTATTTTCAAGAAATCGACCAGAACATTACCATAAAATAATTAAAATTGAAATGTCATTGCCATTCTCACGATTTTTTTTTTTTGCATTCAGGACAAAATAGCTTTTTTTAAATCATGCTTTAAATTATGCCAAATTTGAAAAAAAATATAATGAAACTTTGAAAAAAATATGTGTCATAAACTGATTAAAAACAAAATCTATCGAAATAAAATATAATTTCTAAATCATGATAAAATAAACGTAAAAAAGTAATAAATGTAATTGTACAATTATTTTACTTATGTTTTAGAGTTATAATGCAATAATTTATATGAAATAATATTACCTTTCATGTTTTACATTACGATACATTTTTTCAAAACAATCTAAAATATATTTGAACTGATAAAATGTTATTTTGAGTAATACTTTTACCTTCATTATAGTACTACTGCAATAATCTAAGCTAAATTAAAATGAGTATTAAAAACATTTTACGACTTGGATAGTCAGTAAGTAATTATGCTGTAATTCCTAAATAGTTAATAATATAACAAATAATGAATATACATATATATATATATATATATATATATATATATATGTGTGTGTGTGTATGTGTGTGATACATGAATAAATAGGAATGTGAAATTATGACTTGTGTACTAAGCTTA